>NC_064858.1:50718354-50995854 GCF_024139225.1 Suncus etruscus | reverse complement strand
ACAAGATCATGTTTCTGAAACAACTTATCCAATTAATGATAGCTAACAAAATATTATATTCTGAAAGAATCTCATATCTAAAGTGGCATATAGGGACGGAGTGGTGGCGCAAGCTTAAGGTGTCTGCTTCACCTGCACTAGCCTAGGATGGACTGCGGTTAGATCCCCTGGCGTCCCATATGGTCCCCCAAGTCAGGAGCAATTTCTGAGCACATAGCCAGGAGTAACCCCTGAGTGTCATCAAAAACCCAAAAACCAATAAATAAATAAATAAAGTTTTGGGGCCACATCAGACAATACTCAGAACTTACTACTGGCTCTACACTAAAATACCACTTCTGGTACTCTCAGGAAACCATAAGAGATACCAGGATTTGAACCCTAGGTTGGCATATGCAAGGAGAATACCTTACTCACAGTACTATGATTTGACCTAATTCTCTTTTATTTTAACATGTAATTTCTTTTTTTCTTTAAATTTTATTGATTGATTGAGTGCATTCCTGGCTGTGCACTCAGAATAACCCCTGGCAGGCTGGGGGACTACATGGGATGCCAGGAATCAAACTGGGTCCCTCTCAGATCCGCTGCATACAAGGCAAAATGCCCTACTGCCTGCCATCTCTCTCTGCCTCCTTAACATGTAATTTCTAATTCCTAAGAATTTCTAAACTTGGAAATTGAAAAGAAAGAAGCAATAATTCTTTTGCCATCCTAACCCTTTAAAATGTAAAATTACTCCTGACATTGTATTTACTGGTATCTGTTTATAATGCTTCTAGCTGAATATGAAAGAGAAAGAGTGCTTATAATGAGGCCATCCTTTGAGTTCCTATGCATTGTTCTATTGTTATGGGATATGAAAGCCAGAGTTCTTACTGTGCACTAATTCTGGCTCCTAGCAGCAAGTAGGTAGAGAGCTGAATGAAGATAGTAATATCTCTGTACTGAAAATATGAGACAAGACTTGGCTTTGTTGTTGCTATGTTTGTTTTATTTGGGAAGACTCACTTGAAAAGACTGGAATTTCCCCAAACTTGAACTTATTCCCATTCTTCTTGTGTAAGGACTTCAACCTGCATAATCATAGCCAGACCAAGCTTTAAATGGTGAAGGCAAATTATGGTTTGGATTAAGGAAATATCATAGAATCAGTGCCTTTGTCAAATGACATACTTCAATGTGGATTTCCTGACATTCCATCTGTTATTTTTAAACCAGAATATAGATGAATTGCAATTATGCCATTTTCACAGGGGAAAAAATGTGCCAGTCATTTGGTGATGTTTATCTGTTAAATAAGTGTTGAACAATGTAAAGAATTTTATTCTGTTGGGGGCTAGAGTGATCACACTGTGGGTAGGGCATTTGCCTTGCATGCGGCCAACCTGGGACAGAGCCAGGTTCTATCCCTGACATCTCATTTGGTCCGCCGAGCCTGCCAGGAGCTATTTCTGAGTGCAGAAACAGAAGTAACCCCTGAGTGCCATCAGGTGTGGCCCTAAAACAAAACAAAACAAAACAAAACAAAAAAAGATTTTCATTTTGGGGCCAGAGTGGTGGCGCTAGAGGTAAGGCATCTGCCTTGCAAGCACTAGCCTACAATGGACCACCTGACATCCTATATGATCCCCCAAGCCAGGAGCGATTTCTGAGTGAATAGCCAGGAGTAATCCTTGAACGTCAATGGGTGTGGCCCAAAACAAACACACAAAAAAATATTTTCATTTTGTTGGCCCTTTATGATACCTCAAATGCCCTAGATGATTTGGAATGACAAAGAGTTACTTCATCAAGTGAAAACTATTGCAAACAAAATTTTGGAAATATGGTGCACAAGTAGTGTTTGGCAACATTTCTGGTTTTTCTGCTTTGATGAGGAAAGAAGCGCAACATGTCATCATGAATCACAGCTTTCTGCATCACCTTGCATAGGCATCAAAGAACTCACCAGAATTCCTGAAGAAGTTTTGACTTTCTCTGCAGAAGTCACCCATTTCTTCAGATATAAAGCTTTTGATTCATGAGCAACTAAAGAAAATTATTGCCAAGGAATGAGAACAGGATATTAAGTTATTCATTGAATTCACTCCCAAGATAATTCTATTGAGAAAAGGTTATTTAGTGTTGATTCATTTGAATTATTTAGTGTTGATTTATATGAATACAGTAAGATTTCTCTTCTGCATAAGATACTGAGCACACACATGTGTATTTTGCCAAGTTTTCACTATATGTGAAACCTTGTGAAGTAGACAAATTAGAAGAACTCTTTGAAGAACCTTTGCAGTACTTCAGGTTATCCTGACTATTCAAAAGTCATTAAACGTGTCAAATTCTCATTAGGCAGAAATCTGAGGACACCTGGAAGCTAGGCAAGACTTCACCAAAGATTAGTTACATTCATTGACTTTAAATGTGAGGTGGGGGGCCAGAGCAAATATTACACTAGGTAGGTGTATCAGGTTGACTCAGGAATGATTCCTGACACTCCGTATAGTTCTCCAAACCCCATCAGGAGTGAACCCAGAGTGCGGAAGTAGGAATAAATCCTGAGCATTTCAGGGTGTGGCCCCAGTTTTTTTTTTAAGTTCTTAAGAAATCTAGTGTGTTAAGACAAAACGATTCATATGCTACAATCTAATTTGCTAATTTAGGTTATCTTTCACTTGATGCTATCAAAAATTAAAAGTGAAAATTGATAGAGCAACACAAATAACAAATATTATAATGTAAATACTGCTCCACAATTTCCTCTCCTTGAGTCAGACAATGACAATCATCTCATTTAAATTTGCTTTGAGGGAAGAATTTTAATTTTGTTCTTCTGTGTTAGTACACTTCAAATTTATTTGTCTGAATGAAAAGGAGTGATGGAAAGGAAACATTTTGTAGGGACTGCTTTCTATGTGAAAGAATTTTCTTCTGTAATTCAATAAAAATAAATGTGTGTCAAAATTTGAGGGAATATTAATGTGCAATTGGGTGAAAAATATCTATATCCTCTATTATCTAAAGGAGTGTATGACCCCTCTAAGTACTATGAATCACTTCACCAGAGAGTGATCAAATGGAAACTTTACAAAATGAAATATTTGCCCACCACAAACAGCTAATGAGATAGTGAGAAATGAAATTTGAGTTCAACATTCTTGTGTCTAAGGCCACTATGCTATGGAGTCATTATATTTCCTCAGTAGATCTTTCACAGTCAAGTTAGAAAGTTCTTTCAAACCAGTAAACACAAAAACAACAATAATTGACCAACCAGGTAAAACAGTAACTGTGAAAAATACAGGCTTTGTCTGCAAATGTGTTGGTATAGACTTTCCCATTCTTAACTTGCTACCTGTCTAGACCTGTGCTGATTGCCAGCTGCTTGGAAAATCCACTTGCCACCTACCCCATCTTGTCCCTGCCTGTTTTTCTTCTTTAATGACAGATGTCCCAGTTTCAATGCCACTAGCAGCAGACATAAGCATCTTAATCAACAGAAGGCCTCAGCTGGGAATGGCTTTATGCTCTACACCCAAACTTGGGTTTTCCCTGCTGTGTCATTTTGCTATTGTTTCAATTCTGTCTATAACATTGCCTCACTCCTTTGGGGAAGTACTAATATCATCAAAGAACTTTATTCCAGGATCAAAGTACTGGCAGTTTTAGCACTGAGCCAGAGTCTTTTTTTGTTCATGGACAGCAGTCTTCTTGCTGTGTCCTCACATGGCACTCAGTAGGAACTCTGTAGGATTCGCGTAAGAAAATTAATGCCATTAACAAGGGCTCTTGACTCATGCCCTTCTCCTTTACCAAAGACTTCACTTCTAATTCCATCATATGAGGTGAAAGGGGAACATAGATGTTCAGTCTATTGCAAATAGCATATGGTAGAAGTGAATGAGTTCTGAAGTGAGTGTGATTTTGTGACATTATATTTATTTTATGATTCTTTATGCCTTATGACCTTGTTTCAAAAAAGAGTGGGAAAGCTAATTGAAAATGACTTCATTTTAAAAATATACAAGTCACATTTTCACATTAATTCTGTAAATATCTTTTTATTATATGAAATATTTTAAATATAAGACTTTGTCTAGGGGCCAGAGTGGTAGCAGAGTGGTAGGGCATTTGCCTTGCAAGCGGCTGACCCAGGACGGACAAAGTTTTGATCCCTGGCATCCTTATGTTCCCCCAAACCAGGAGCAATTTCTGAGTGCAGAGCCAGGAGTAATCCCTGAGTGCCAGGTGTGGCCCAAAAACAACAACAACAACAACAACCACAAAGACTTTGTCTAAAATATGAAGGAACCCAGAAAAAGAGCAAAATTAGGGCCTGGAGAGATAGCACAGTGGTGTTTGCCTTGCAAGCAGCCGATCCAAGACCAAAGGTGGTTGGTTCAAATCCCGGTGTTCCATATGGTCCCCCGTGCCTGCCAGGAGCTATTTCTGAGCAGACAGCCAGGAGTAACCCCTGAGCAATGCTGGGTGTGGCCCATAAACCAAAAAAAAAAAAAGAGCAAAATTAAAAAATTTTTTCCCCTAAACCCTTAGATTGAAACTGCTGTTTCTATGTCTGCATTCAGCCAGCTCCATAGACTCACTCTGTTCTCCAAAGAGATGTAAATAAAGCCATGAAAAATTATGGATACACTGGCCAAACAGCTGAAAGCTGGCAATCTTGGGCCAAGTCCCTGCTCTGCTAAAGCCACTCTTTCTACACCCATTATCCACAAATGCTGCTTCATCAATGGTCCTGCTTCACCAGTACTCTATGACTCTCTGCAGAGACATTAATCTTAACAAAAGTCCAGGTATGTTGGGATTTGGGTTGACATCACCAGCTCTTTTTTGGAGTGAGTGTGGGCACCCTTTCTCTCCTTCTTCCAGAAGCCCTGACGCCAAAACCTCACTTCACAAACTTGGCAATATCAGCAATAGTGCTTTGAATTCCTGGAACACACAGCCACATTTGACAGCTCCATTTAAAAAAAAAAAAAAACTGTCATTACCATAGGAACACACCAATTTTAGACACCAATGTGTATCTGAAACAACCTAACTTAATGTTCAGAAACTAAAGAAGTTATGTAGTGAGCAACTAGCATCAAGAGCTTACCAAACCTTCTAATAATGACTTAATAACTTCATTGAGAGAAAAAATAATTTTCACAAATTTTCTTGTTTCTGTACTCATTATTTTCTTTTTTTTTTTTGGTTTTTGGGCCACACCCGTTTGACGCTCAGGGGTTACTCCTGGCTATGTGCTCAGAAATCGCCCCTGGCTTGGGGGGACCATATGGGACGCCGGGGATCGAACCGAGTCCGTTCCTTGGCTAGCGCTTGTAAGGCAGACACCTTACCTCTAGCGCCACCTTCCCGGCCCCTTTTCTTTTTTTTTTTTAAATAATTTTGCTCTCACTTACCAGGAAACAAATGTATTATTATCAGCTATACCAATTATGTAATACATGGTATGTAAATAAAGTTATATTGGAAAAAAAGCAATAACTTAGATTTTGATGGTCAGAGGGATGGTTACCAAAGGAGTAGGGGAAGAGATTGGGAAAGGCAGTGAATGGTAACTGGATATCTGGTAGTGTCTTGGTATGAGACAGTTACTAGGGTGAGAAATTGAACAATTAAAATGCTGAGAAATTCATGTTTTTCAGTAATGAAGAATTGATCTATTTTGTTCTTACCCAACAGCACTCAAAACTTACTCCTGGTTGTGTGCACCGTATGTGGTGCTGGGGATTGAACCTGGATTGGCCACATTCACCATCTCTCCAACCCAATGCAAAATTATCAGAAGGGTGGTAATTTTGGAGGGTTGGTATGGTTTTCAAAATACATTCACACAGTCAGAATTTATAGTAATTGCATGCCTCTTGTGAAATTAACAAAGGACTGATTGGAAATTATTTCAAAATATATTAATATTTTTCTTTTTAATTATCTATTTTTTAAGTCACCTATATAAAGAAACACCTGTCTTTGGTCTCTGTATATAAGAAATTCGCTGTTTTAAGGTATTGGGTTACTATTTATAAATGAAATACTCTTAAACATTATGCATGTGAAACATATATCAAAATTACATAATTACTATCAATCATCAATTGGCATTTGAAGTGGTGGCACAAGCAGTAGGATGTCTGCCTTGCACGCACTAACCTAGGACAGATTGTGGTTCGATTCCCCAGTGTCCCATATGGCCCCCCCAAGCCAGGAGCGATTTCTGAGTGCATAGCCAGGAGTAACCTCTGAGCATCACCGAGTGTGGCCCAAAAAACCAAACAAACAAACAACAAAAACAAAAACAAGGGGTCAGAGAGATAGCATGGAGGTAAGGCGTTTGCCTTTCATGCAGAAGGACGGTGGTTCGAATCCTGGTATCCCATAAGGTCCCCTGTGCCTGCCAGGAGCAATTTCTGAGCATAGAGCCAGGAGTAACCCCTGAGCACTGCCGGGTGTGACCCAAAAACCACAAACCAGAAAAAAAAAAAAAAAAAAAAAAAAGACATCCCTCTTACCTTGCAAATATCTTAGTGTTAGGATATTTGATATAACTTCTTGAGAGTTACATGAAGCCAGAAATTACCTCTTAAGGTAGTTCTGCATTCTATATGGCACTCAATGTTACATTCCTAATTAGTCACTAATTGTAACTACTTGACTTGTCTCATGTAAGCTGTGATACCTTCCTTGATTTCTTCCTCACTCCTCATCTCTGCTAGAAGTCTTCTCCCTAAGACACATATGATAGAACTTCCATTTCTTTAGCATTTATTTTATTATTTGTTTATATAGGCTTTTGGTTCTTGGGCCACACCCAGCTGTGGTTGGGGTTACTTCTGGCTCTACACTCAGGAATCATGCTTGGTGTGCTCATATTAACCATATGGAATACCAGAAATCAAACTCAGATCAGCTGTGTGCAAGGCAAGTAGTGCCTTACCTACTGTACTATCTCTCTAAATCCTGAATTTCTATTTTATACCTTAAAATTTTTCTGAGTTATGACCAAGCTTCTTCTTCTCTGATGGACTTTAGGGTCTTGAGGCCTAAAATATTACCTGTTATCTTTCTATTGCTTACAGTATGTTGTACATTATAAACACCAAATATAGATTGGTTTAAAGAATGCTAGAATGAAATGATAGTGAAAATAAGCAGGGTTAGATGCCTCCTTCTAGTTCTCAACTCTAATACTGCTTGGATATCTCTAATACAACAAATTGAAGTACCTGTAAGTGCAAGGTAAAAAAGTAGATAAATAAGAATTTTTGCTCCTGAATGTAATGCTCCTCACAGAAAAAATATTAAAGATTACAAACTACCTGTATTTAATTCATACAATTACTAACGTTTCCTATGCAGAATATTAAGCAGCACTTATGATGAATAATAAATCTAAATATCTATTTTTTCTAAAAAGCATTGCTAATCTCCTAGCAAAAATACTTGTCTCCATCCTTTTTTCTAAATATTGCCATTTTCTTCTTAGATAACCGATTACTTTTCCAGAGTATTATAAACATAGATCTCTGTTTTCCTAGATGTACTTTCATAAAAGTATTTTTCCATGACTTTTATAGTCATGGTGTGCAGCAGTGGGAGGAATAACACTAATATTTATTCATTGCCTGTTAAATGCCAAACATTGTAGCACTTGTAAATTTCTGCTTATTGAATCCTCAGGAAAGGTACAGAGATATGCCCATTTTACAAAAAAATAAACTGAGACTTGGAAGGATTAACAATCTTTCACATGGTCTCACAATATTTTGTGGAGGTAAGATCAACCTATTTTCATTTCAGATCATCTAGTCTTCCCATGACATCAGCCTAAAATTTCTGTGAACATTTATGCAAGACAAAGAAGGATCATGGAACTGGGGAAATGTCTCAAAGGGCTAGAGAACATGAAACATTGGGGATCTTGGATCCCTAGCACCCATTGGGATTTCTTAGGTCCCAGCAACAAACTGGGTTATTCCCAAGCATCACAAAAAGAACCTGAGTTGGCTTAATCTATCATGCCTAATAATATATAGAATGTAGAGAAAAAAAATAGATAGATGCAGAGAGATACATATTGCTCTCATAATTGAACTATAGAAAATCATTTCACTATAAAGACAAATGAAACATCTTTTCAAAAATATCAGACTCATTACTAAAATGTTTTTATGAAAATCATATCTTTTGAATAACAAAAGCAACCTTTGTAAAACTATTTTGCATTTGTAGGAGGATGGATGGTAATAATGAAATATTTAGTACTTCTAATGTCTTCCTATCAAACTAAAAATTAAAGGTAAGTAATTATTAGGAGCAATTCTAATTAATGGCCTTATGTGCCAGAGTACCCAGAGAAAAAGGATGTCCTGATCAATGATTTATTTCTTTGCCCAGAGGAAAAGCACCTTTAACTGTTTGGATAATTTACGTTTCAAGAGTATCTCAGGCAATATTTGCTCTAAATAAACACAGCATGGACATTATTTCAAACTCTTTGGATTATCTTCACATTGGAGAGGAGAGATAAGGGAGTTGACATTTATTGTATAGTCCGATCTATAGTAAGAAGATGTTCTGGATTTCCCAGGTGACTATTTTATATTGATTCAAGTACGTTTCAGACAATGCTCACTGATGATAGCTCACCACTACCCTCCTTTTCATCATGGAAAGCAAGCTGTCAAGAAAGAATCATATTTATAGCTTGTATTAACCTCTTCTTTTTGACCCTGAGGTTCAAAAGCACCTATGGGTTAAGTGGGGTGACATCTATAGAGATAGATGTACAGAAAGCCTATATTTATAACACTGTTGGAAAATTGGGACTTGTGTGGGCAGGTCAGATAATAGTTCCAAATGTAGTAAACAGACCAGTGTTAGGGATCACAGTCTCTCCTTTTAACAGTACTATGTGGGTCTGATTAACATGCAAGAAAGTGCACATATGTTATACATATAATTAGATATTTTTGCTTTCATATATACCCATGAAACCATCACAATCAGAGTCTATTTTCTTCTCTTCCTTGTCCTTATTCACCTTTTAATTTTTCCCTTCCACTTTCCACCTCAAGCTAGCAATTTGCCTTTTGTCACTCTAGATTAGTTTGTATTTTCTATTATTTTATAAAAATGGAATTATATTGTGCCTACTCTTTTTTTCTCTCTGGCTTCTTTAATTCAACTTAATTATTTGAGGATTCATCCATGTTGTTGGATATAGAGATGATTCATTTCTTTTTACTGTTGAATAGTATCCCACACTGAGTAAGAATACAGCACTTAAACATCTGTGTATTGACTAATCCACATGTCCTCCCTCTCGGTTCACTGTGCCCTTCTTACCAAAATTACTTTCTCTGACATGCAATTTCTTTTTTTTTTTTTTTTTATTTTGGTTTTTCGGGCCGCACCCGTTTGATGCTCAGAGGTTACTCCTGGCTAAGCACTCAGAAATTGCCCCTGGCTTGGGGGGACCATATGGGACGCGGATCGAGCCGCGGTCCTTCCTTGGCTAGGGCTTGCAAGGCAGACACCTTACCTCTAGCGCCACCTCGCCGGCCCGTGACATGCAATTTCTGATTATATTTTTGGCATTTATCCAGGCACTGGAATTTTTACCCATGGTTATAGCAAACTCCCACGTGTATCTCTTTTCTCTTCATTTCTGTTAATAGCACTCTGTGCTAATGGTTGTATGATGAAGCCTTTTATAGAGAGTTGGAATATCTATGGCCCAATCTGAGTCAATCACAGTTCATTATTAGTATTTTCTGAAGGAAGCTCATTGGATTAAGAACTCTAAGAGAGTAGGATCCCAGAGCAGCCTTAAAGAGAGTCTTAAAAAATAACACAGAAGGTAGAATTTTGCATGCTGCCAATCCAGGTTCAATCCTCAGTACCACATATGGTCTTTCAGTCCCTCCTTTGTGCTCTCAGGAGCAATCACTGAGCAAAAAGATAGGAAAGCTAAAGGTGTGGCCCCAAACAAAACCAAAATAGAAAAAAATAGAGGTCTTTCTTTTTCTTTCCTTCCCTCCCTCCCTCCTTTCTTTCCTTCCTTTCTTCCTCAGGGAACTATATAGAATACAGGGAGTTGAACCTGGATCAACCTCATGCAAGGCAAATGCCCCCCTGCTGTGCTATTGCTCTGTCCCCAGCAATTTGTATTTTGAGGCAGTCTTCTGGATCCAGCTGATGGTAAAGTTCACTTATCCCTGAATTTTAGACATTTCAATTAAGTGAAAGTCCTGCATCTGCTACTCTACTTTTGAGTTTTCTCATTATGCTGGGCAGGGGGGTGGGGAGCTCTCTTCCTCTACATTTAGAACATTTATGGTCCATTTGGAGCTAACTCCACTATGGGTTTAAGGGTACAGTTAAGTCCTTCAACTTCCATAGATACAAGAATCAGCTCTTGGAATCAGTCTTTCAACTGTCTTGGACACAAGAATTTCTCAGTAATCCAAATTGGGTTAAATAGTTTATGTTTGTGCTCTTTTCTCCTCCCTCCCTCCCTCCCTCCCTCCCTCCCTCCCTCCCTCCCTCCCTCCCTCCCTCCCTCCCTCCCTCCCTCCCTTCCTTCCTTCCTTCCTTCCTTCCTTCCTTCCTTCCTTCCTTCCTTCCTTCCTTCCTTCCTTCCTTCCTTCTTTCTATTTTTGACCACATCTGGTGATGCTCAGGGTTTACTCCTAGCTATGTGCTCAGAATTCGCTCCTGAAAATATAATGCTAACAAATATTGCAGTCATCTTGGGCCAAAGCCTTTCACACAGTTGACTCAGGTTTGATCCCCAGACCCCACTCGATCCTCTAAGCCCACCAGGAGTAAACTCTAATTGCAGAACCAGGAGAAAGTCTTGAGCAAAGTCCTGGCCCAAAAAATAAACAAAATATTGCAGTTGTCTCTTGATGTTCCTTATGGGGTTGGGGGGGAAGGAGCCAACGCTGCCAAAGAAGAAGCAAGAGTAGAGAAACCAGGCCTGATAGCATTGCATGGGTTGTTGACTAAACTGCCTCTGAAGTCTGCACCAGCCCTGGGATTTTTCAGTTGTGTGTGTGTGTGTGTGTGTGTGTGTATGTGTGTGTTGAGAGTGAATGTATGTACAGTGTGTGTGCGCGTGTGTGTGTGCGTGTGTGTAACTTACTTGATTTGTTGTTCATGCCACAAAGGAGGAAAAGATGTTTAATACGTATTAACTCTTTTAGTCCATATGCAGGGGTCCTCAAAATTTTTAAACAGGGGGCCAGTTCACTGTCCCTCAGACCATTGGAGGGTCTGACTATAGTAAAATCAAAACTTATGAACGAATTCTTATGCACACTGCATATATCTTATTTTGCAATGAAGAAACAAAACAGATACATATACAATATGCGGGCCATAGTTTGAGGACCACTGCCAGTCTGACTGTGATGCTATTGTCCTTAGATACATATAAGAAAACTGCTAGTTAAGAATTGACCAAAATCAGGGCCCGGAGAGATAGCACAGCGGTGTTTGCCTTGCAAGCAGCCAATCCAGGACCTAAGGTGGTTGGTTCAAATCCCAGTGTCCCTATGGTCCCCTGTGCCTGCCAGGAGCTGTTTCTGAGCAGACAGCCAGGAGTAACTCCTGAGCACCGCCGGGTGTGACCCAAAAACCAAAAAAAAAAAAGAATTGACCAAAATCAAATTCTCATAAAAGCTAGGATTCCCATCAAAGCTAGCTCAATTCCAGTGCAATACATTTCAGGACTTGAAACCTGATCTGTTCAGTTCTGTGCTTTTCTATTCGTTCTACTACACAGTTTAATTTTGTCAACATTTGTGTCTTTATTGCTGAAATAAAAGTGTCTTTCTGAGAACCAAGCCTCTCTCCCTCTGCCTTGCTCTCTACTTGCTCATAGTAATTGCATTTTACATTATTTAAGATATTCTCCAGGGGCCGGAGAGATAGCATGGAGGTAAGGCGTTTGCCTTTCAATGCAGGAGGTCATCGGTTCAAATCCTGTTGTCCCATATGGTCCCCCATGCCTGCCAGGAGCAATTTCTGAGCCTGGAGCCAGGAATAACCCCTGAGCACTGCTGGGTGTGACCCAAAACCACAAAAATAAATAAATAAAAATAAAGATATTTCCCCATTTTTTTCAATATTAAATACCAAGTTTTTGCTTCAGTCTCTTTTTCACGGGTCTTTTCAACTTTAAATGATTCCTGGGTCATATTGACTTGGGCAAGACTAAGTTGACTTACTGAAAAACTGGCCCTTCTGAACTGAGAGCTCAAAACAAAGATTACACCTACTAATTAGGCTGATTAACTTTCCTACAAACAAGTCATTCGACTAACTATCAAAAGCCTCAGACCCCTCACTGTTCTTCTCTCCCTCCTCGTTCTTTGAAAAGATGAAAAAGGCCAATGATCATTCCAAGAAGCCCTTGGGAAAATGACTAATTGCCCCATCCTCCTCAATAAGCTCCAGTGGGAAAATTTTTTACTTCCCAGAGCAGTTTGTTAAATCTTAAAGTTTTCATGAAGCTCAAATAAGCTTAAGTATATTTTATTTTATTAAAACCATTCTTTTTTTCTTTTCATTCTTTCTTTTACATCAGTCCAGTTACAAGTCTCAAATATCACAAGATTTTAAAAAGGAAGGAAAAAAGTTCTTTTTTAGACTTTTAAAAGAGCCTTGTGGAATCTTACTGGAAGCCAGGAGATTAACTTTCCCAAAACCTTTTGTTAGCAACTAGAGAACTATTTAGTATCAAAACAAAAAACTTAAAGCAAAGTTTAAAACATTTTGTTTTAAAATGATCTTCTTAACTGCCAATACAGAGTATATCTTCTGGATTCCTTTTATTTGTAAAGGCACTTTACAATCACTTTCCTGAAAGCTTTTTATAGTACTCTTTAAACTTTACAAAATGTCTTGGATGTTATCAACCATTTAGTATTAAATCCAATACTGCAAAGTTAAAATAGGAAAAAATTTCCCTTCCCAAGTATGTAATTCTGATGATGATTTTCAATACACATCGTTCAGTAAAATCTTTCTTTTTTATTTTTCTTTAGATTTTTGGGTCACACCCGGCAGCGCTCAGGGGTTACTCCTGACTCTATGCTCAGAAATTGCTCCTGGCAGGCTGGGGGGACCATATGCGATACTTGGGATTTGAACCAATGATTTTCTGCATGAAAAGCAAATGCCTTACCTTCCTCTCTCTGGCCCCAGTAAAATCTTTCTAGTAAATATTTAAAGTAATGACGTACAACCATATTGGATGTACTGGTATAATGCTATTTTGGGGGGTTTTTGGTTTTGGGGTCACACCTGGCAGCGCTCAGGGGCTCCTCCTGGCTCTACGCTCAGAAATCGCTCCCGGCAGGCTCAGGGGACCACATGGGATGCTGGGATTCGAACCACCATCCTTCTGCTTGAAAGGCAAATGCCCTACCTCCATGCTATCTCTCTGGCCCCCATAATGCTATTTTTTAAACGTTGGGAAAATACATTATATTGAAAACAATACATTTTATTGTTTTGTTTGTTTGTTTGTTTGTTTTTGGGTCACCCGGCAGTGCTCCTCAGGGGTCACCCCTGGCTCTACACTCAGAAATCGCTCCCAGCAGGCTCAGGGGACCACATGGGATACTGGGATTCGAACCACCGTCCTTCTGCATGCAAGGTAAATGCCCTACCTCCATGCTATCTCTCCGACCCCAAAAGAATACATTTTAGCATTTTAGGTTGAAGGTAACTGCTGTTTTCAAAACATATTTTTAAAAAGACCTTTCTGCAATACACTTCTTATTTATAGCTTTATTTTTACCAAATATAAAATTATTTTGCTCAAGCAATATTAGTGGGAAGATTATTGCTGTCTTTAGATTGATATGTTCTATTTATTGGGGGGGGGGTCAAAATTACATAATCAAAATTACAGTCTAGCAAAATGGAGGACAGAGGCAAACAAATTTTTTCAAAGTTAACTAATTTTTCTAAGAATTTTGGCCATTTGAGATAAGAAGCTACCTAGATTTTATCAGACTTGTGGAAAATTGTTTTGCAAGTAGATAGTTATGTACTGATATTATATAAAACACTGGCAATCAAACTTTTATTATTTAACTGAAACAAGAGGTTTTGATAAAACTGTTTGCTGGTTTCCATTTTAAAGTGTATGGTTCAGCTTATCTAAGGTGGAACCTAAGAATTTTCATTTCAAAGAAATTTTTGGTTCATATGGTGCTATTGCTTTTTTTATATTAATAATTTTTATTTTGACCAAAGTGCATTACAGATCATTCACAGTAGTATTTCAGGTATTGCTTTTGCAGGAGCTGTCATTTGAGAACAACTAATGCAGAACAATTCAAAACCAGTTTGTGTCTGTTTTTCATATCTTGCCTACATTTGTTTAACATTTGTTTCCCAGGCTATCCAAGTGTGAATCACAGCAAAGATTTTCTGGCTCCACCCCCTTCTACTCTCTCTGCCCAAAGGTCAATGTTCTTCAAATTTTAGTCTCTAAGAGCCCCTTTCCCAAGACTAATTTGGAATATTGCTCTCATTAAAATGTATCCCTGGGGCCGGGCGGTGGCGCTAAAGGTAAGGTGCCTGCCTTGCCTGCGCTAGCCTTGGGCGGACCGCGGTTCGATCCCCCGGTGTCCCATATGGTCCCCCAAGCCAGGAGCAACTTCTGAGCACATAGCCAGGAGTAACCCCTGAGCATTATCGGGTGTGGCCCAAAAACCAAAAAAAAAAAAAAAATGTATCCCTAAGTATTTTTGTGATATCCTGCGATAAACTCATGGTCAGAACCATATTGGAATACATTGGCTTAACAGAAAGGGGTATTACTTATTATTTAAGATCTTCTCAGCACGTTGTTTTGTTTTGTTTTGTTTTTGGGTCACACCCGGCAGTGCTCAGGGGTTACTCCTGGCTCCACGCTCAGAAATTGCTCCTGGCAGGCTCGGGGGATCATAAGGGATTTGAACCAATGACCTTCTGCATGAAAGGCAAATGCCTTACCTCCATGCTATCTCTCTGGCCCCTCTTCTCAGCGCTTTTAATATGTATCTCTGTATTATGAATTTCTAAAAGGGAGATAAAGCACAAGTCCTCCTCTAAGTGGATTTGATCTTGGGGTGCTTATTCACCCCTTTTCCCAACCAAGTGTTAGTCAGGTTCAGACTACAAAACTACTACAGTTTCAAAAATGCTCTACAAATTTTATCATTTCAGTTATTTTATTTATTATGTAAGTGAAAATCTGGGCTACATCAATTGCATTCAGCCAGGTTCAGTTCTCAGCTTCCCGTATGGTTCCACAAGCCTGCCTGGAGTCATTTCTGAGCACAGAGCCAAGAGTAACCCTTGAACCTGGCTGGGTGATGCTCCAAACCCAAAACCAAATTAATACCTATAAATATAAACACCGTTTATTTATGATCCTCGTCATTTTGGAGGCATGAAAGGACTCTGATTGAAACATGAAATTGGTTTAAGTTTGCTCAACAAAAGAAATCAGTGAGCATTGGGACCGGAGAGATAGCATGGAGATAAGGCGTTTGCCTTGTATGCCGAAGGACTGTGGTTTGGCATCCCATATGGTCCCCCGAGCCTGCCAGGAGCGATTTCTGAGCGTAGAGCCAGGAGTGATCCCTGAGATGGTTGGGTATGATCCATAAAAAAAAAAAAAAATAAATAAATCAGTGAGCACAACTTACAGAGAAAAAGGCTTCACCCCGGGAATCTTAAGATAATTGTCAGAAAATTTTAGAACATGATGTGATTTGAAATTGCATCAAACATTTATTAAGCTTGCTTCTGGACATTAAAATGAAAAAATATTTATATTACCGGGCCTTTTATGTGGTTTAATTTTTTTCTTATTTAGGTTGCCTACATCCGGCCTTAACATTCTCTTTTCAATTCTCTCATCATCTCCCTAGGGGTTTATGTTTGTTTTTATTTTATGCTCTTATCCTCATTAATGGGAGAAAAAAAATGGGTCAGTATTACTTCAGTTTGTCTCTACTTTCACTCTGGGGTTCATTCCTAGACTTGCCTCTGGGGAAGCCAAGAGAAAAAAAAACGTTGACAGAAACTGGGCCAATCTCTCTCTCCACCAGGGCCCTTCCTCTAAGAAAACAACACCTAACCAAGTAAGTGGTTCTCTCTGCACCTTGTATCTGCTTTTTCACAAAGCTCAGATTTTTATTCTACATGACTATTGGATAGCTGTCATATCTCAGCTATACTCCCTAGCCTTTGAGGACTTAGTATATTGCCAAGAATAAAATCTGAAAATCTCAAATAATGAAAGCTGCCTGCCTCAAGGGCTGCTGCTGGAGGGATGTTGTTGTTGGGGTGGGAACCCTCCATCCCTCCTCCATCTCAAAACCCTCCGGAACACACCATAAAGAGGAAGAAGTCGCACTAATCAATAAGCTTAGAGGTGCTTCCTCTGCATCGATTCTCTACAAAACGACTACGACGACATTGATCGCTTAATTACATAATTACTGGGGGAAATTCAAGCGCGAATTTTTATTCTGTAAGTGGCGATGGCAGGCGGAGGGGTTGGGGGAGAGACAGGAAGAAGGTGAAAGGGGCTGATTTATCCGGATAATCATTAATATTATAGAATCATTTATTTTAGTATGTGATTTATATTTTGCTTATATATTGATATACATATATCATATATTTATATACATTTACATAATATATAAGTATATTATATTTATATATACATTATATACTATGTAAATATATCATATTTATATTTTAATATATGATTTATATTTTATTGTTATATGTTTATATATAAACACATTATAAACTATATAAATATATTGTATTTATATTTTAATATGATTTATATTTATACTTTATATATTGATATACATATTATATATGTTTATATGTACATTATATAATATACAAATGTATTATATTTCTATTTTAATATATGATTTATATTTATATATGTTTATATCTGAATACATTATATAATATATGCATACATTATATTGGTATTTTAATATATGATTTATACTTCTATATTATGTATATATCATATATTTATATATGCATTATATACTATATAAATATATTACACTTATATTTTAAGATATGATTTATATTTATATTTTGTTTATATATTTATACGCATATCATATACCCTATATTTATATATACATCATATACTATATAGATACATCATATTTCTGTTTTAATATAGATTTACATAATCATTCCATCTTTTGGCGTCGGTGCTGCCAAAGTGAGCGCGATCCTTTCTGCCCCGGGCGGGCCCCGCGGCTTCCGCCTCCCGGGCTCCCGCAGCCCCGAGAGCCAAGCAGGCCGCACGCAGCGCCCCTCCGGGCCCGGGGGTTTCCCGGGGATACCCCGCCCCGCCCCGCAGGGCCCGCCTCCCACCCGAACCCGCCGCCGCTAGGGGTCGCGCTGGCCCGGCTGGTCCGGCTGAGGCGGGGGCACTCGGCGGCCGCTGCCTTTCTTCGCCGCCCGGGCTGGGTCGAGTGGAGTCGAGTCGAGTCGAGTCGCGTCGCTCGCGTCGCGTCGCGTCCGGCCGAGTCTTTCGCTCCCGCGGGGAAGCAAGCGGCTCGCCGAGGAAGGGAGGCTCGAGCCTCGGCCCGAAGGCGACGACTCGCACGCCCGGAGCCCCCGCTTCCCTGGAACCGCGGCCCCGAGAGGAAGCGCCCTCCGCCTCCGCCGCCGCCGCCGCCTCCGCCCGCCGGCGCCGCGGGGACCGGGGCTCTGCCGCCCGCCGGCCCGGAGCCATGTTGGCCGGGGGGCTCGGCCACGCGTGAGGCGTCGCGGCCGCTCGTCTCCAGCGCGCTCGCTCCGTCGCGGGGGTCGGCAGCCGAGGCCCGAGGCGCGGCTCGCACCCGGAGCCGCATCCGGTGGCGGCGGGCGGCGGCCGGGCCGCTTTCCCCGGGCGCCTCGCAGGCTGCGGGACGGGACGCGGAGGCGAGGCGAGGCGAGGCGAGACGCGCGTCGCTGGCTGGTGAGTGCCGGCGGGGCGCGGGCAGGCCGGGAGCTGCTTGGGGTGTGGGGGGGGGTGGCCGGGAGGGAGAGGCCCGGAGCCCCCCCCCCCCAGGCCCGAAGGAAGGGGCCTCGGCCCGGCGCCTTGGAAACCCACGCCTCCCCGGGGAGGGAGCGCGCCGGGCGGAGCTGCCCGGCCAAGGCCCTCGCGTGGGCCACGAGCGGCCGAGACAAAGCTCGCGGGCGGCTCGCGCTCCGCACTTGCAAGCCCGGCGCCGCCGCGGAGGGGACGGGGTGCCGGGGACGGAGGGGGCTGCCGGGGATGGTCCCCGGCGCGGTGGCTTGCTCTTTCATGGCGCGTGCACCCCCTAGCTTTCGCTCCCCAGGTCCTGTCTCTGTCTGTCTCCTTTCGTAGCATTTGCACCCCCTAGCTTTTGCTCCCCAACTCATCTCTTTCTCTCTCTGTCCCTCTCTCCTTTCATAGCATTTGCACCCCCTAGCTCTTGCTCCCCAACTCATCTCTCTCTCGCTCTTTCTCTCCTTTCATACCCTTTGCACCCCCTAGCTCTTGCTCCCCAACTCATCTCTTTCTCTCTCTCTCCCTCTCTCCTTTCATAGCATTTGCACCCCCTAGCTTCTGCTCCCCAACTCGTCTTCTCTCTCTCCTCTCCTCCCTTCTTTCCTCTCTCTTCTCTTTCTCTCCCTCTCTCCCTCCTTTCTCTGTCTCTGTCTCTGTCTCTGTCCCCCCCCCCCTTTCTCCCATTCTCACCCCCCCTTTCTCCCGAATCACCCGCCGCTCCCTGCCACATTGACTCTGGCTTCTCCTCTCCGCCTCCCCCCACTTCTTTTCGCCCCCTCTTTTTCCTTCCTTTCTTTTTTTTTTTCGGGTAAGCAGTATTTTTTTTTTTTTTGCCTTCAGCTGGGGAGAATGTTTGCCCCTGACAGGATGCCTGAGCTGCTTCTGACCCTGAACTGCCTTGAACTCCCTTCTGTCTTCCTCCCACCCTTTTCCTTTCTGGGATCTCATCATGTCACATGGCCCTTAACAATTCGCTTTTTCTTCTGCAAAAATGGCAAAAACAGTGAGCTGAAATCCGTGGGGGTTCCCGCCTCGGTGTTCAACGTGCGTTTCCCCTTCTCCCCAGACTGGTAGCTTGGTCCAGTTTCTAGCCTGCCTCCGCTTCGGGAGATGCATTTCTGAGGATACCCAAGTGGCAGGGAGAGGGAGCCTTGGCTATTCTTAAGTGTCGGCAAAGTACTGCAGGCTGGCTGTCCTCTGTCACAGCCCAGGAAATAAATGCTGGACTCGAGCACAGGCTCAATTCTTGCCTCCAACTTTGCAGATTCTTTCTAGCGCCTTTGTTGAAGAATTTCTGTTAAAAGGGTCCAGTGTTAGTCCAAGTACCAAATCCCAATCATTGTGTTATTTTAGATCTGCGTTGTGTTTGTTCCTTTGGGTAGAGGAAATGAATGGGATTTTAGACTTCTTCAGCAGAGGAAAGCCTCTGTGAAGCTAGGAATGAAGATTCAAGCAAATCTTAAGGAAAATATTTGCTGATCGCTAGCTGTACATCACTTGTTTTATTCTTCTTATCAGAATCTTTATATGTGGAATAAAATAAGTAATATAAATAAGTCTACATGTAGTATAAATAAGTATATGTGACGCTATTTTGGTGGTATGGTATGAGAAAGAATATTGGGCTAGATAAAAGTATTATTCTTTTATATTTAGTAAAACTGTCTTTAGGCCAGAACACTAGCAGTTTGAATGCTGGGCTTCAAATGAAAAATCTGAGTTTTTGAATTAATATAGAAATATAATGTATTTTCATTTTTACAGTGAAAATGTAAAACATTGAAGTGAATGGAAAGTAAAAGTAAAGCCCAGCCCGTATGTTGTGTGGCATCGTTGTTACCTCCGTAAGAATGCTCATTATCTTGCTGTCTGCTGCTGTCGTTAAAAGGATGACAATTTAAACATTGTGTAAGGAATTTCAGTTTAGAGACCAGTCTCTGAATTGTGGAAATCCCTTCACACATAGCACAAACTTAGATATTTTTTATGAAATTAACAGGTTCTGATTTTTAAGAAAATGATTTACATAAAGTATCAAGCGGCTATATTGAGCCTGCATTGATTCCCCCACTCCTTTATATTTATGTTGAATTGGATAATCGGATTCTCACTGGAAAAAATTCTGCTAAGTTAACAAAGGCTTCTGGGTGGTGGAATTAATGGGAGAATAGAAAACACATTATTCAGATTTTCATCTTATTTTACAGTCAAAATGTGTATGCAGAATTGAAGTCTTAATAACAAAGGGAGCCTCTACAAATTGTGTGGTTAATCTCATTCTTTGATTTGGGCCCTAACTTTTAGTGTTAGGTAATGCAATCCACTCAATGTACTTTGGTTATCTAAGATATTACTTAGTAATGGAAGATAAAATAGAAAGAAACGATAAAATGGCTTACATTTTATTAAGACATTAAGTGTTGGGGAGGTAGCCTTGTGTACCACTAATCAGGTCTAAAAAGTCATTCATTTTATAAAACAAATTATAAAACACTTTGTTTTGAAATTCTGTTTTATTGCTCCAATTGCAGTGCTGAATAACTAGATTTTAATAAATTCATAGATATATTCGTTTTAATCATACAGTGATGGTTTAGAGAGCATATATTTTAAAAAACTGTAATGCTTTTGTTTTATTTTCCCTTAATATTTTCTTTGCCTTGCTTTTTTGTGAAATATTAACCAAAAACGGCAATATTTTATTGTAAGCAATGAAAGATATGTTGACAACTGAGCTATTTAAAAGTGAAGAGGATAGTGACCGTATTTGTTTACAGAAATTATGAGCACAAAAATTTTGTTCTGGTATTTTTTTGTTGTCTTATAGTGCTGAAGGAGACATTGTATGTTGAATGCATATTGCACTTCTCTAGTGTTTATAAAAATTAAAGCATTATAGTATTCCTTTATATAGTTTTGTATTTTCATGGTGATAATTACACAATGAATTTAATGCAACAGTTCATATAGAGACATGTTAAATCCAGCATATGAAGTTATTCTTCACTCTGTGTATTTTTAAATTGTCTCCTGTTATACATATATTGAAAATATAATTAAAATTTAGTTGGACACCAAATCTTGTTGAATTTATTTTACTTGTCAGTATTTGAATGTATATGCAAGGAAAGGGAGACTAGTTCAGATTCATACTGTATACATTTTTTGGTATTGGGGGGAATTTGCCCTAAGGGAGACAGAGCTTGTAACTGTATGTATACACACATTACATTGTTAATTGGTTTGAATATTGTATATTTTAATTAAGTTAATTTTAATCTTGAGTTTTTATTTACATGTGACTAAATACTACTGAAAAAAGGAAATAGCAGGGGCCGGAGAGATAGCATGGAGGTAAGGCATTTGCCTTTCATGCAGAAGGACATTGGTTCGAATCCCGGCATCCCATATGGTCCCCTGAGCCTGCCAGGAGCGATTTCTGAGCATAGAGCCAGAGTAACTAACTGCTGAACACTGCTGTGTGTGACCCAAAACCAAAAAAAAAAAAAAAAAAAAAAAAGGAAATGTACATTTTTTCAGATTGAAAACAGCTTTATGGTATAAAAATGACAAATTAGTACTATTGGTATATATCTTATTCTCTATTTAGATTTAAAGAATAGGAAATAGTGATTTTTCTTATCTTGTTATATTAGAGTGTGTTGAACTGGAAGAACACAATCAAAAGATTTTCTTTTACTCCTTAGACTGCCATAAAATTTTTTGTCAACTTTTAAATACACATTATTTCCCTTTCTACATTTTGAAAGTGTATATACTTTCATGAATGTTCCACATTTTATAAGCATATTGATATCAGAAAAAGCCCCAAAATAAGTTAGAGAAAACTAACTCATTTTGATTTTCTTAAATGTATTTTATGCTATCATAATACATTAATATTTTTCTTAGTATTTTAATGTTTAGTAATATAAACAAAAGTTGGTAAAAATTGAAGTTAGGCATTTATGAAAAAAATCAGTTAACAATATTAAGCTTATTACTCTCCAAATTCAGAGTAGCTTTAACTAGCTAAGATGTTTTTTTAAGTATTATTTAAAAAAAAATATTGAGGGGCCAGAGAGATAGTATGAAGGTAAGGTGTTTGCCTTGCATGCAGAAGGATGGTGGTTAGAATCCCATCATCCTATATGGTCCCCTGAGCCTGCCAGGAGCAATTTCTGAGCATAGAGCCAGGAGTAACCCCTGAGTGCTGCCGGGTATGGACCCCCCCAAAAAAGTCTTAAGTGTAGCCCTCATTTCATATTTAAATTTTTAGTTACTAGTTTATATTGCCATTCCTAGAAAAGAAGCTTTGAATTGAGTTGAATTAAAAATTTTTTTTATTTTTATTGTTGTAGCTAGGGTGACATGTTTATAATTGTATGTTAACAGTTTTGGTCGTTACTGCATCTCACCCCACCAGAGTACCCAAATCCTTTCCATAAGTGTCCTTATATTTTAGTTGGCCTCATTTTGCCTCCCTGCCTTCAGTATTTTGTAGGTTTTTTATTCTTTTTTGGGGGGAGGGGGGTTAAACACCCAGTGATGTTTAGGGTTTACTCCTGGTGGGCTCCTTGTCACATAGGGGTATCAAACTAGGGTCAGCCACATGCAAAGCAAATGCCCTACCTGTAATTTTGCTTTGGCACCTAAGTTGTTTTAGGGCAACCTTGAACCCATTTTATTGATTTTCTGGCATTGCAGTCATCATTATACTTGTCATAAAAATAGAATTTAAGGTGGCATTATTATAATGTGAAATTATAATATTTGTCTGGAATGCTCAGTGTGAATGAAGTCCTCTTATCCTCTTTTATATATAATCTTAGCCTTCTCATTCATATTGAGTGTTTTGTTCTTAACATCTGTATGTTGATGATCGCCACATCTTTATTTCTATTTCAGGCTCTTCCGAGTTTCTTACCCCTTTACGAGAGCTTCTCAGTGCTCTCAAGTGAATTCTTTTCTTTTCCTCTATGTCCATGCCCAGATGCATTGGATGCACCCCATCAGTCTAGTTATTTAAATCGAAAACTGGAGTCATTTATTGTATGCTCCCCTTCCTCTAGATCAGTCAGTCACACCCAGTCTTGTTCATTTTAGTCACTAAATATCTTTTACATTTATCACTTCCTGTTGCCACTTTGATATGCCAGAGTTTTGGAATGTTTCATCTGAATGACTCCTAATTTTGCCCTCATCCTTTTTTTTCCACATTTTTTTATCTTTATTTAAACACCGTGATTACAAATATGATTGTAGTTGTATGATTACAGTCATATAAAGAATACCCCCCTTCACCAGTGCAAGATTACCACCACCAATTTCCCAGATATCCCTTCTCCCCACCCCATCCACACCTGTACTCGAGACAGGCTTTCTATTTCCCTCATTCATTCACATTGTTATGATAGTTTTCAGTATAGTTGTTGCTCTAACTGCACTCATCACTCTATGTGGTGAGTTTCGTGTCATGAGCTGCACTTACATGGGTAAATGGGGGGAAGTAATGGTTGGGACTGAGGCAGTAAATGATTAGAAATGAGCTTTGTAGGGCAATATCAAGGTCACAATACAAGATGGATATTATGCATATATAAACTATATGCATATAATACTATCAATATATATTGTACGCATGGGGGCACTAGCCCCCGCATGGTTTTGGAAATGGAGACCAAGGAAAAAAAATTTCCAGTGACTGTCCCAACATAAACCAGTGCTGCAACAGCCTGCCCTCCTCCCAAAGCGCATTCCCATTAGTGTAGGAAGAGGTATTGGGAAAGCCTGATGACCCCTATAGAGTCCACCTGGACCACTGCCCAGGGAAGGCATGGAATCCAGGGGAGAAAGAGGGGGATGGCTGGGGGCCTGCCAAGCCTACCAGCACTCCCCAGTTGAAGGAGAAGGCCTCCGGCATGGGGCCTTCCCAAACCCCATACCTGGCAAGATCTGGCCTCCAGAATCCAAGAGGAAACCGGAAGCCGATATCTGCCTGCCCTTCTCCCCATGCACCTCCCCCCTGGAGTACGGAGGGAAGCCCCCCTCCTTTTTTGATCTAACAATTAATCATACTTGCGATTTATGTGACAGTCGTTTATTCCATCCCTTTTCTTTTCTTTTTTTTTTTTCTTTTTTTGGTTTTTGGGCCATACCCGGTGATGCTCAGAAGTTACTCCTGGCTATGCCCTCAGAAATCGCTCCTGGCTTGGGGGACCACATGGGAACCCCGGGATCTAACTGCGGTCTATCCTAGGCTAGGGCAGGCAAGGCAGATGCCTTACTGCTTGTGCCAACGGTCCGGCCCCTATTCCAACCCTTTTCTTTCTTCCTCCCATTCCTCCTCTTTCCTCTTCTTCCCCCCTCCCTCCTTCCCTCCCTTCCTCTCTTGTTTTCTTCCTCCAACCCCTTAACCCCATACTGAAATGCCTTCTTTCTCTGTAAGTCTGATAGGTGCTAGAATACAAGATGAGGACGTTTGTGTTAGAATACAGGCTGTAGAGGCCATTACTTCTTCTGAAGTCTCATCTGCTCTGGCTAAGTTAAGATGCTTCTGCTGTAGCCTTTTATATGTCTCTAATAGTTCCTACCACTTGTATTACAGTGGATTATTTACAAACCTCATTTTCTTGTTTTGATAAGCTGTCTGCTCCAGAGGGACCACATTTTTTTTTATTAATTTTGTTATTTCTCCCAATATTATTATTATTATTATTATTGGTTTTGGGGCCACAGCCAGTGATGTGCAGGGTTCAGGGTTATTCCTTGCTATCTGCTCAGAAATCACTCCTGGCTTGGGGGATTATATGAGATGCTGGGGATTGAACCAAGACCCATCCTGGATCAGGTGCATGTACGGCAAACACCCTACTGCTGTGCAATTGCTTCACCTCCCAATTATTATTTAAATGAATGAAGTGATAGTATTAGAAGAAACTATACTGAATTAGTAAAATAGGGTTAATTAGTCCTGGTTCAGAAAATGTAAAAAATTGTGACGGTCTTGGGGCCTGACAGATAGCATGGAGGTCGGGTGTTTGCCTTGCATTCAGAAGGACGGTGGTTCAAATCCTGGCATCCCAAATGGTCTCCTGAGCGCTGCTGGGTGTGACCCCCCCCCCCCAGAAAAAAAATTGAGACTTTCTACTGAAAGTAAAAAGACATTGGAAGTTTTGAGTATTGTAGCTACACATGGGTGGGATTTGTATCAGTTTTCTGGAAGTCATTTATGGGCCAACTTGGAGAGTGTCAGATTGGTATTATGGACCATTTTAATGATGAGCTGTGCTAAATTTAAATTGTTAGTGAAAATCCTGGATAGAAAAGAGATGCTGTCTCTGTATATTGCAACATTTTAGCTTATTGGAAATATGTAATATTCATACCTAAATGTCTAAAACCAAATAGGACAGTATTAAGAATAAAATATGGGCTGGAGAGTTAGTACAGCAAATTAGGTTTTTGCCTTATACTCAGGCTACCTGAGTTTGATCCCTAGTACTATACAGGTCCCCAAGCACTGCCAACGAGTGATCTCTGAACACAGTCAGGTGTGCTCCCCCCATTTTTAAATTTTAACTGATAGAATTTTAATGAAATTTAGCTATAGAGTAGTAATAGCCTTAAGTGTATTTACTGAAGTAAAGTGCAAAGTTGCACTCAGATATTTAGAACTGTTTAATGTCATCGCTGTTACCTTGATAGTTTATGCTTACATTTTTTTTTCTAGTGATTAATTAAAAAATGTTCTTTGGTTCTACTTTAAGGTGTTTTAAATTGAGTTTTAAGTTAAACCTTATACTTTTTTATTATTTATATTTTTGGTCATACCTAGTGGTGCTAGGGATTGAACTAGCACCATTGATCATACCTAGGGATTGAACCGGGGAGGATTGAGTTGCCACATTCAAGGCCTTAACTCTTATCCTATCACTTTAAACCTAGAATGAGATTTAGTTTAAAAAACATATTAGAACTTGATAGCATCTTATTTATTAAGATTACTTGAAACAAAATATTTGGTCATAAATTTTCACATTGTGAGATTTGATATTTTTTTCATTCTCTCCTACTTACTGGTCTTAAAATGTTAATACTTTTTATATTGTTTAACTTTTGCAGGGGACTTGGAAAAGTGCTGCTCAAAAAAACCAGGATCTGCTGGAGGGATGTATCCAGGGCCACAATACTTGCCCTGTGATACTTGGGAGGCAACTTGCTACTGGGGGGGGGGGGGGTGTGTCAAATTTGGGTTGGGCTCCAATCCCTGTATCAGTCCCCATTTCTTCATTTAACATTTTAAGTCTTGAATTACTTACCTATATTTACAGGACCTATAATTACTATATTTTACAATGTGTTTTGCCCTTAGTTTCATGAGTATGGAATTTTGCCCTTGTCTGCTTCAAATAGTCTAATTAGTTTATATTATTTACTTTTCTGTTTTCCTATGATCTCTTTCTCTTTCCAAGAAGCTATGAAGTGTTTGACACAATTTTCTTTTCTTTTTTTGGGGGGTGGGTGGGTGGGGTCACATCCGGCAGTGCTCAGGGGTTACTCTTGGCTCTACGCTCAGAAATCGCTCCTGGCAAGCTCGGGGGACCTTATGGGATGCCAGGATTAGAACCACCATCCTTCTGCATGCAAGGCAAACACCTTACCTCCATGTTATCTCTCCGGCTCCTGACACAATTTTCTAATTTTTATTATAATACCATGATTTATCAAGTTTATAATACAGTTGTTTCAGACATTAAATATTGCCCCCTTTTCTTTAGACATTAAGTATTCAGAAACCAATCCTATCACCAGTGTGACCTTCCTTCACCATTGTCCCCTATCTCCCATTTACCATAGTCTATATCCATGCAGGTACAAATTTATTTCACGTTACTTATTACAACACAAAGGCAAATGGAATTATCAAAACTTAGATAACAAGGGTTAAATTTGAAATGATTGCTGTATCTCTCCATGGTGTTAATAAAATCAGTGTTTTAGGATTTGCTGGTCTGTGGTTGGTGCTAGTTGAGCCTCCTGTGTTTTTGTTTAGGCTCACTGAGTTTGGTAGATTACTATATAACTTTCCCACCAGATTTCCTATAATCCCACTGGGCTGACACTACTATAAGACTGAGGTATCCCTCTACCAGATGTGGCCATTCTGTCCAGGACTTACAGATCTAAAACAAACTTGGCTTGGAAATTTGATAACAGTGAAGTCTGCACCTGGGCTGTTTCTGTTGGAGGATATTGGAGGTGGTGTTGGGCTGCTGTAGTTTATGCAGAAAGGGTAATTTGCTCTCTTTTTATTTTTTCTGAGAATGCAACAGGTGGATCAGCCAGGAGTTTGATATATTATTTATTTTTGGTATGATTTTTGGAAAAACTTAACTCTTTATATAAAGCTTAAAATTGGTTCTGTTTTTCATTAAAACTTCAGTAATAACAGATAACCTTTTCTTGAGCTATTCACTTAAATTCTTCTATAAAATTGGGGATTGACAGCCTACTACTGTATAGTATTGTGGGAATTAAGTGAAAAGGAAGAAGCACTTTGTAAAATATCTTCTAGTGATCCCTCACAGCAATTATTTTTATTACTATTTACTATATTGGGAAGAACTATGATATTACTAGAATTTTTTTAGTTAATCCATATTTACATGTTATGTTTGTGGTTTATTTTGGATTTGGGCCACACCCAGTGGCACTCAGGGGTTACTCCTGGTTCTGCGCCCAGAAATCGCTTCTGGCAAGCTCGGAGAACCATATGGGATTCTAGGATCGAACCAGGGTCCTTCCTGGTCGGCCACATGCAAGGTGAATGCTCTACTGTTGTGCTATTTCCGGCCCCTGTCTCAGTGATTTAAAAGGAAGTTAAATCAAACAATCTCTTTGGTTTATTAAACTATACAGGCCTTCTGAATTTTCCAATAAGCTTCCTGTTCTCATCAGATTTGAGAATTGTCATGTTAGTGTAATGTTTGTCTGTTGCATCCTTTAGGCAGGGGTCTCAAACTCAATTTACCTAGGGGCAGCAGGAGACATAAAGTCGGGGTGATCCTTGAGTACAAAGTCAGTAGTAAGCCTTGAACATTGGAGGGTGTGACCCAAACAACTAAAACAAAACAAAAAAGATTCCTCTAGGGCAGGGCCACAAAATGTTGTATGGAGGGCCGTTTGCGGTCCACGGGCTGTGAGTTTGAGACCCCTGCTTTAGGGGGGGATAAGTAGCATAGGATATTCATGGTTTCACTGGTGTTTCTTATAATGATCAGTAGAGCAAAGCTGTCATAATCTTCTGAAGAACACATTGATAAGCTTTGTCTGTAGGGCCAGTCAAATCTTTCTTGTAACCATTTTCCCTGTTCCTTCCTTTCCTTCAGACTCATGTTCTATTGTCTAATATATTAAAAGTGGACCAGGGCTTCATAAACCTTCTCCACTTGCAAATCCCTTTTACCCAAGACATTTTTATTTGACCTTGGTTATTTAGCTATATAAACTAGGTATATGAGGCTAGAGAGAGAGATAGAATAGTACAAGGTCTAAGTCTCTTGCATTGCATGCAGCAACTCCTGATATGCTCCTCTATCTTGGAATGAACCCTCAGCATAAAGCCAGGAGAAAACCCTATGCACAGCTGGGTGTGACCCAAACCCTCCATCTCTAAATTAAATAGGTATACAAATCAAACATTTACTGATGATTATGAAGAAACTTTATTTTAGATACTGCTTGGGACTGTTTTAGGTGGGGGTGTTGTTTTGTTTTGCATCTACATTTGACAAGGCTCAGGGATTAGTTCTGGTTCTACACTCAGTAATCATTTCTGATGGGCTTGGGAGACGTTATGGGATGCTGGAGATTGAATTTGGGTTGGCTGTGTGCAAAGCAAGTGCCCTACCCATTGTACTATTTCTCTGGCCCCTTTGTGACACCCCCCCCTACTTTTTTTTTGGGGGGGGGGTCACGCCCAGCAGTGCTTAGGGGTTACTCCTGGCTCTGAGCTCAGAAATTGCTCCTGGCAGGCACAGGGGACCATATGAGCTGCCGGGATTCCAACCATCGTCTGTCCTGTGGTGGCAGCATGCTAGGCAAATGCCCTACTGCTGTGCTATCTCTCTGGCCCCTCTTTGTGGCCCTTTTATGGGATCACAACCCACAATACAAAAAGTTAGATTTTAGACTATATGTGTTACTTGTTAACAGCTTTTATGTATGACTAAGGCTTTTCTAATATAAAAATAGACTTAAAAGGTAGTATAACTTTCTGACAAAAGAAAAAAACTGGTTCTGATCGTGTTTTATCCTTTGTTATAAAATGTGCTTGAAGCTAATTCTTATTGTATATTTTATCTTAAGTTCTAAGTCACTGGTCTTGACCAGTAAAAATAAAACCTAGGGACCCCCCCCCCCTTCACTACATCTAAAAATCTCACTCTACCCTAGAACAACTAAATTGAAGTTTCTGGGGTTGAGCTTTCCTCCTCTCCTCAGGGCTGGGCATCTAACTCAAGGCCTCCTCATCTAGGAAAGGCATGTGCTCTCCCACTGAACTGAATCCCCTACCCTTGGGTTTTGGTTTACTTAATGTTCAGTCAGTTCTTTTGTTTATTTTTGTTTTGAAGACCTAATGGTGCTCAGGGTTTACTTCTGGCTCTGTGCTCAGGGATCACACCTGGTGGTGCTTTGTGGATCATCTGGGGTGCCAGAGATTGAACCTGGAGCTGCCTCATGAAAGGAAATGCCTTCCCTAAGGTACATTTGCTTTAGCCACAATCTTTCAGTCAGTTCTTGATGGCTTCTGGAATCTTAGAAACACAGTTCTAGTGTTTAATGCAGTTAAAAGAGGAACACTTATAGAGAAAGTAAACAAAGTAAAGAAAAAGTGATGAAAGAGTCACATCTTATTTTTTTTCCTTTTATTGTTTTGAATATAATTTTAGCATGATAGAGCATTTTCTTAAGGCTTTGTATAAACTCTTGTTTTCGTTATTTTATTTTTTATCATTATAGTAATTTTTTGTCTTGTATTTTTTTATTTTATTTTGTTATAAGATAAGGCACATTAAATATTTTCAAGTTTGAGCATATCCATTTGAATTGATCTACGCCAAGCCGATCTGGTTTTCACAGAGAATACATGTTAGCAAAGTGAGGAAATTACTTGATGGGCTACTGTGTAAGCTTTTGACTTCTTTGGGAAGCTTAGTAGGTAGGTGGTGATGGGTTGTTCTTAAAAGTTTCATTTTTTTAGATTAAGTTGCATTGACTCTGGATTTAAGTTTTGGTTTGCTTTTATAGACTATCAAAGCATTATAGCCATATGTCTTTTGTTTTAAATTTTATTTAGTTGACATATAGATTTTTTTTTATTTACCCATTATTGAATTACAGGAATACAGTGTTCCAACATCAGTTATGTTTTTGAAAATTTTTTTAGGTAGCAGAATCTGGGGCCGGAGCGGTGGCACAAGCAGTAGTTTGCATTGCATGCTCTAACCTAGGTCAGGGGGTTCGAACCCCAGTGTCCCATATGGTCCCCCAAGCCAGGAGCGATTTCTGAGCACATAGCCAGGAGTAACTCTTGAGTGTCACCAGGTCTGGCCCAAAAAAGGAAAAAAAAAAGATAGCAGATCTATATTGTTGAATAGGCCATAATCTAAATATTATAGATATTTTATTATCCTTTAATGTTTTAATTTAAATATATAAATTAATATTTTTAAATACTTTTCATAAATAAATTTTCCTGAGTACCAAATTATTAATAGTTCTTATTTTTAATACTTACCTGGCAGGGGAGATAACCATGATCATGAAAGTGGACCCAGGGCGAAGTTTATCCATTGCACTTGGTGTGCTGACCCCAGCGAGTTCCCCAAATGTGGGAAACTCAACTGCATAATATGTAGTAGTTCCGCTCTCCCCTGAGGGGAAAAAAATAGTTCTTATTTTCAGTGATATACCAGACTGTCCAAAGAAATGTAACCATTCCAAAGTGTTTGATTACTACTTTTCACTTTTTATTATTTTAAATATTTTAATTGTGCTGTGACATACTCAAGCCTTTGACATACCTTTATCTCACTTCCATTTTATACTTCCTCAGTTAAGTGGAATATTCAGAAGTGGGCGTTCCAGAGCAAATCCTATGAACATTTTTTGTTACTTCTTACTAGTATTGTTGCCACTATTAACGTAACATCTCCTTTTAGTAATGCTAATATTTAAACTATTTGCTTTTGATAATTTTCTGAAAGATGTCATTCTATTTAAATGTATTTGGGGGCAGAGATTTTTTTTTTCACCTTAAAATAGCTAAGATAGGAAGATAGGGATTACAGCAGGGAGGGCATTTGCTTCGCTTGTGGCCAACTCAGATTTGATCTTTGGCATCCTACATGCTACACACCTCAACCCCCTGCCTGCCAGGAGTAATTTCTGAGGGCAGTGTCAGGAGTAAACCTCTGAGCACTGCCAGCTTTGGTCCCAAAACCAAAATAAATATATTTTTTTGCTAAAATACATCTCTTCCCTCTTCATGACATCTTTGTTTTCATTACTCTGTAGCATTTTTATTTTATGTAAAATCACTGTATATGCAACAACAACAACAACAAAAAGCTCTAGCCTAGCTTTTGATCTACGATCTGTTCAACAAACAAGATCTCCAATCCCAGAGGTCTGACTGAGACAGTTGCAACTGAACGAGTCTTCCGGAAACATAAGGAAAGACTCTATCTCAGGTTCCATCCTAGGAGCAACATAATGACCAAGACCACCAACTACAGAAGATGGATTAAAACGACACTGAAGAAGCAGAACTGCTAGAACCACAAAGAAAGACTTCATCATAAGCTCCATTCCTTGAGCTGTACAGACACCAAGATCTCTAGATACAGAGCTCTGATTTTACCATCCTAGATGAAGCAGAAGTCTTCCATACACCACGGAAAACACCGAGGGGGGAGTAAACGATCATGCAAGGAGTCTATAGCTAATCCCATGACAGTATACTTCAGGGGGCGAGAAACCCTGTACCTCCTAGGCCAAGGGAATTCCCTCTATAATATCCCCAATAGTTACAGTTACTTTGCCTATGCAGGGGGAAAAAGAAAATAAAAGCACAAAACAATAATTTTTCCACATATATATTTATTGATTGATCGATTTTTTTGACGTCTTTATTTTGGTGCAGATAATGAAGTTAATGTCTCCAATTTTATTTTATTTTATTTTCTCTTTCTTTTTGCACTCCAGCATGATTCGATTTCAGAACCAAGACTATTGTGTGGTGCTTGTCTTTATTGCTGTAGTGCTCACTGGATATTTAATTTGATATTTCTTTCTGTATTGTTGTGGTGTTTCAATTACCTTTTTCATGTCCTCTCTCAAACTGAGGTTGAAAGCCTCTAGAAGGACTCGCCCATTTTCAGCTTATTTGATTTTTTTTTTATTTTTTATTTTCTTTATTTTTTTCTTATTTTTTTTACCCCATTCTATTGCCTTTCTTTCCTTCAAACAAAACCACATAACTCGAATTATCTAGCTCTGCCTCTCAAATAGAGGGGGAAACAAGGGAGGGTACTAGGAACGAACAGATAAATGATCACTAATAGTAAGCTAGACAAAGAGAGGACCACCTACTCTAGCAGCCTGGGGGGTGGTGGTGGGGATATGGGTTGCAGGAAGGGAACAGGAATGGGGGGAGGACAAACTTGGTGACGGGTATTTCCCTGATTCAATGTTAATATGTACCTAAAACACTACTGTGAAAGATATGTAAGCCAATATGATCAAAATAAAAATTAAAAAAAAATACAAAAAATTATTGTATATGAAGGCTTTTTAATAACATTTAAGGATTTGTAGTGGTGATCCATTTAACTCCAGCATATTTTAATGATCACAGCTTATATCTTGATCTGGCAAGATACTAATTTTATTCTCCCAGTAATCTGTATTTTTACTTATATAAATAACAGGTCAGTAAAAACTGTAGAAATAGATATTTACATTTTTCCTTTCAACACTTATCTTTTTGTTTTGATACTTGAACCTAACATATGTCTTCATATTTCTAAAAACTGCATCAGGAATAAAGAGTACTTTGCTTAAAATTTTTTTAGGTAATTTGTGATTTGTTTTATTTTGTTTCATTTTTGGATCAGACCCGACAGTGCTCAGAAGTAGCTCCTGGCAGGCACAGGGACCATATCAGATGCCAGGATTTGGGATTTGAACCAAACCACCATTTGTTTGAATCAGTCGTGTGCAAGGCAAAAGCCCTATAGCTGAGCTATTTCTCTGGCCCAATTTGTGCAATCATCAAAGGTAAATTAATGACTGTCCTGAAGAGAAGAAAGGAGTACCATAACCAAAGGGATTGGTTACATTTCTTCTCATAGGTGATGCTAAAGTTAATGTTACAAATAGGTAAGAGGAAAGAAAAGCACTTCCCTTGGATAAAATAATAATATATAAACAGATAAAGACTTTACATTATTTAAAAATAATTGTTGTATTATATCAACCTACTAAGTAGTAGAGATAAAAGATTGCTTTTGGCAATGAGATCAGAAAGGGAGATATTCCTATTGAGGAATTTGTTTTTTTTTAGTATGTACAGAATTGCTCTATTGAACATTTTTTAGGCAGTATATAATGAAGCAGCTAAATATGAGCTACTTATGAATGTGGGACAGTTTCTGTCATATGTCATAAAGGATTCCTTACTTTGGAAATGCTAAAAAGAGCATTTGTGCCTTTCTTTCTGGTTTGGTTCAGTTCAGACACATGAAACTACTTTTGTGTCTTGGAGACTCTTAGAGATTTACTTTAATTTGCTTTTGTCCTCTGATATATAAATATAAATAAGTATATGAATAACATATAAATATAAACATGCATACATATATATTATATATATATAAATAAAACTTCTTTTTTTGGTTTTGGGGCCACACTTGTTGGTGCTCAGGGGTTACTCCTGGCTCTGCTCAGGATTTATTTACTCCTGGTGGTGTTCTGGTGGTGTTCTGAGGATCATATGGGATATAGGGGATAGAATCCAGGTCAGTTGCATACAAGGCAAACACTCTACCCCATTGTTCTATCGCTCCAGCCACTGTCCTCTTTTAATATTTTAATCTTTTAATATTTATACATTTTAGAGTTTAATCATAAGTTAAGATAAATAAATAAAAGTAGTACATTTAGAGCATATGGAAATAAAAGGGAATTTGAGTAAAGGGGGGGCTAGGCCACACTTAACAGTGCTTGGGGGTTACTACCAACATTCTATTGTTGCTGGGATCCAACAAGCCTCAGTGATATGCCAGGCAAGTACTTTAACTGATATTCTCTGTCTACAGTCTGCTACTAGATTAAAAAAAAATTAACTATGGGACTGGAGTGGTGGTGTTAGTGGTAAGATGTGTCCCCCCTTCTCCTCAGTGTCCCAATATGGTTCCCCAAGCACAGCCAGGACCAATTTCTGAGCGCATTGCCAGGAGTAACCCCTGAGCATCACTGGGTGTGCCCCCCCCAAATTAACTGTCAATCATTATGCCAGTCAATAATGTACATATTTGGGAGCTGGCAATATATTACAGTAGGTAGGGAGGGCACTTGCCTTGTATTAGGCCAACCTGAGTTCAGTCCTGGGCAACCCATCTTATACCCTTGAGCCTCACCAGTAGTAAACCCTGAGCACAGGGTATGTGTGATTTCCCCCCTCCCCCCAAAAAATACCCCAGCACATACTAATTGTACATCAAAATGATTTTGTACTTTATTAAACTTTGCCTCTGTACCTAATGTAAGCGATCACATAACATTCATTTACGCTATTAATATGTATTTTAGCACTTTAAGTTGGATTTTAAGATAACTCAATTTTTTTTTTTTTTTTTTTTTTTTTTTTGGTTTTTGGGCCACACCCGGCAGTGCTCAGGGGTTTCTCCTGGCTGTCTGCTCAGAAATAGCTCCTGGCAGTTAGTAGTTACTTTTGAGGATGTATATTTTTCTTTTCACCCTCCATTCTTGGTGTTTAAACATCTTTTCACTTTTGTAAGCATTTAAATTTTTCTAAGTATTCATAAATTTAGAGTTTTATTTTCTCCATTTTAATATTTAGGTAAAGACCCCTTATAGCTGAGTAGAAATACATTTTGTGGATGTGTAAAAACTTTGTTTCTTGACCCTCTGCGGTCACTAGAGTTGTTTTCTAACTTCAGTTGGCTATTACAGTGCCAAATGAATTACATATGTTATGTTTTGTACTTACACAGATAATATGTGATTATTATAAAAAACAAGGATCTCTGGGCCAAATACTAAAGGCCCTGTACATAAATTGTATTTCCTTGGTCTGTCTACTGATTGGGCCTAGAATAAATGGTTCCAGTACCAATGAGCATACCTAGTGCATCTTGATTTCTAATACAGTTCTCTCTTAAATGGAGCCAGGGCTTCTTGGAACCAGGACCAATGCTAACATTGGGCAGGAAATCAGTACACAGCTAAACCTGGAGCATCTCAGTGCTGGAAAGAAAGTAGTAACTCAGATCAAAATGGTGAATTGGGTATGGGAAAAAAAACACAGGAACAAACACAGCTCCTAGTGTAATATGAGCAACTAGACATTTGAAGGGCCAGAGAGAGAAAGTACAGCTAGTGAGTGCTTGCCTTGCACATGATTTATCTGGGTTCTATCCTTGGCACCTCACATGGTCCCTTGAGTACCTCCAGGAGTAATCCCTGAGTACAGAGCCAAGAGTAAGCCCTAAGCACCCAGGATGTGTGTCCCAGAATCCCCACCCCTCAAAAATTTAGAAATTGAAAAGTTTAGAATTGAATTATAACTATGACGTATCCTTGGATCTATATGACATAAGGGGTGGTAGACACATTTGTGTAAAAGAATTCTAAAATAATTTGTTACTCTTAGTCCTCAAGGAGGTATAACAAATCTTTCCACTTAAGGATTTGGAAATAGGGGTAAGGGTTACTTGACAAAGGAGAAACCTGGAACATAGTACCTCAGATAATGTAGACAAGTTTAATAACATAAATAATATACTACATTTTAAAGTATATGTTTAGCTTATAATACTTTGAACATAAATATGGAACATTCAAAGGTCTTTTTTGTTTGTTTTAGTTTTTGGGCCACACTCAGTGACGCTCAGGGGTTACTCCTGGCTATGTGCTCAGAAATTGCTCCTGGCTTGGGGAACCGTATGGAACCTCAGGGCTACTCCTGGCTATGCTCTCAGAAATTGCTCCTGGCTTGGGGACCATGTGGGACGCTGGGGATCAAACCAGGTCTGTTCTAGGTTAGCGCATGCAAAGCAAACGTCCTACCCCTTGCACACTGCTCTGGCCCCTCAAAACGTTTTTTTGTAGTTTTGTTAGATATGTCCAGTGACGATGTTTGAACAACTAACTGTATGAGAGTTTATACACCAGCTGAAAGTGTTGTGAAGCTCTTGAAATTTTGCACGTTGATAAATGAAAACTGTAATAACTTAGACTATTTCACCTTATTATGAAATTGTTGAGCATTTATTCATATTTGTAAGGAGAGAATTCCTTCCCTCCTTACCTTTATCCAAACTCATGTTCATTGTTCATGTTTGAGCTTGTTGGTCTGGTTCTTCATGATTTTCTTCAGAAATTCTTTTTTTTAAACATTTTATTTTATTGAAACAATTGTGATCTACAGTTGTTCCTAGTTGAATTTCAGATATACAGTCAGGACCATTCTCACTATCAGTGTCAACCTCCTTCCACCAATGGACCAAGACAGAAATCCTTTTTTTTTTTTGTGGGGGTGGGTTTACACCCAGTGGCACTCAGGTTACTCCTTGCTCTGTGCTCAGAAATCGCTCCTGGCAGGCATGGGGGACCATATGCAATGCTGGGATTTGAACCACCATCCGTCCTGGATCCACTGTGTGTAAGGCAAATGCCCAACCACTGTGCTACCATTCCCTCCCCCCTTCTTTGGTTTTAAGATAGAAATTCTTTTTTTTTTTTTTTTTTTTTTTGGTTTTTGGGTCACACCCAGCAGCGCTCAGGGGTTCCTCCTGGCTCTATGCTCAGAAATCTATTGTGGGGACCATATGGGATGCCGGGATTCGAATCACTGACTTTCTGCTTGCAAGGCAAACACCTTACCTCCATGCTATCTCTCCGGCCCCTAAGATAGAAATTTTTTTGTTTGTTTGTTTTTGGGTCACACTGGCATCGTTCAGGGGTTCCTCCTGGCTTTACGCTCAGAAATAGCCCCCAGCAGGCTCGGGGGACCATATGGGATGCCCGACTTGAACCACCATTCTTTTGCATGCAAGGCTAATGCCTTACCGTTGTGCTATCTCTCTGGCCCCAAGATAGAAATTCTTATTTGAGAAAGTCACCTTTTATATGTGGTACAGGTTGAAAACGTACATAGTTTGATTTTTTTATCTTTTCTGTGTGGTAGTATTTTTTTTTTTTCTTTTATGTTTCTGGGTCTTAAAATACAAAAGTCTTTACCACTTCCAAGATTTATAAAAAATTATCTCTATTTTCTTTCTTTTTTTTTCTTTTTTCTTTTTTTTTTTTTGATTTTTCGGGCCACACCCGTTTGAATCTCAGGGGTTACTCCTGGCTAAGTGCTCAGAAATTGCCCCTGGCTTGGGGGGGAACCATATGGGATGCCGGGGGATCGAACCATGGTCGTGATCTTTCCTTGGCTAGCGCTTGCAAGGCAGACACCTTACCTCTAGCGCCACCTCGCTGGCCCCTCTTTTAGATTTTAAAAATTAAATGAATCATTTCTCTCACTTAGTAAGACCTTTTTTAAATATATTTTATTTAAATACCTTGATTACATACATGATTGTGTTTGGGTTTCAGTCATGTAAATTATTGAGACCTTTTAAATTTAATTTTTTGATAGCTGACATTGCTCAGGAAGGAACTTTTGGCTTGGCACTCAGGGATCACTCCTGGTGGCTCAGGGAAAAATAATGGGGTGCTGGGACTGGACCCAGGTCTGACTTGTGCAAGGCAAGCACTTTGCCCTCTCTACTACTATCTCAGCCATGTATTGAAACTTTCTAAATGCCAAGAGTTGGCTTTTTAAATATTTTAAGAGATTTGAAGTAAAATAAGTGGCTATACAGTTATACTTGAAGCATTAGTAACTTCTAGAAAACATACTTGACAATTTATCTTATTAAATATGACTTAAATATTATGCCATCAAACTTATTTAAAGCTTCTTTTCACTACTAAACTTAAAATATTTAGTAGTACTTACTTTTTTCTATAGATTATACATACTGTGAATAATCAACTTTCTTCTCAGATTCCTAGTTAAATTGTTGAATTTACCTATAATTTCATTCCTCTTTAGGGCTCCTTTCATAGTTTTATGTTCCTTTTAATATTAGTAATCTTTTAATTTGGCACTATAATTTTGATAGATTAATAAGCTATTTTTGTATTGCATTTTATTTTATTATTTTGTTATTAGATATTATATATCATATATTATACTATACTATATTATATTATATGGTATAATATAATATAATATAATAATATAATATAATATATAATATAATATAATAATATAATATATTTGTGCCACACCTGGTGCTGCTCGGGTTACTTCTGGCTCTGTGCTCGGGAATCACTCCTGGTGGGTTGTGGGAACCATATGGGATGCTGAGATTGAACCTGGGTTGGCTGCCTGCATCTCTTCCCCCCCCCCCTCCAATAAACTATTTTTAATTCATTAAGAATCTGGAACGGGCCCGGAGAGATAGAACAGCGGCGTTTGCCTCGCAAGCAGCCAATCCAGGACCAAAGGTGGTTGGTTCGAATCCCGGTGTCCCATATGGTCCCCCGTGCCTGCCAGGAGCTATTTCTGAGCAGACAGCCAGGAGTAACCCCTGAGCACCACTGGGTGTGGCCCAAAAACAAAAAACAAACAAAAAAAAAACAAAAAAGAATCTGGAACATGGGCAAGAGTGATAGCACAGTGGATAGGCATTTGCCTTGAATGCGGCTGACCAGGGTTCGAACCCTGGCATCCTATTTGGTCCCCCATGCACCACCAGGAGTAATCCTGAGTGCAGAGATAGGAGATAGGAATCACTTCCAGTGCCCCTAGGTGTGGCCCAAACACCGCCCCCTCCAAAAAAAAAAAAAAAAAAAAGAACCTGGAATCAATAGTGTTAGTGAATGCTGTGTAATATAGGATAATGTTTTCTCAGAATCTTTTGTAAAGATATTTATCACACTAATTTGTGGTGAAATTAGTATTGCTGATCTGAATTTTAGCAGACATTTAGGAAACTGGTAGTGTTCTGTGATATGTTGGCTTGTGGAAGATACCACAAATAAATTTGGTAAATTTATGTCGAGTACCATCTTTACAGAGTTGCTAGAGAAGGAAATACATGTGTGTGTGAGGGCGAGGTGAGTGTAAAAATAGCAAAGTAGGAAGGGGAAACAAAGTTGGGATACTTGTTGAGGATTTTGAGTCTTCAAAGCAGCTATTTTACATAGGAGTCTGATTGAATTAGTAAAACTCTTGATATAGAGTAGATTATGAATGCTAAACAGCAAAACAAGCATTTTGAGGTGAGATTTTCAGTCTTGGAAAGTGAACAGTCATTTGCTATTTGTTGAAAAGTTTAGTAGTCTGATGTTGGCTTAATTAAGTTTTTTGGGGGGAAGTTCCTGAAATGAACAATAAAGTATTTGGAACTCTTATCTGCCAGGGCAAGAGTTTCCTGGAATAGTAAAGTCATTTTGTTGAAGACTGTTGAATGGTGATGTTAATGTAGACTGCAGATGTGGGTGCAGATGGTTTCAGTTCTGCTTTCATTCGAAACCACGATACCTTTGACGATGTATTTGTAAAAAGTTTAATTGTTAGGCCCATTTACTAAGATAGTACATTCTGTTGGTGAGTTATTTGATAGTGGCAGTTTTTTTCCCCTCTGAGAAATGAGGCTTAACTGACAATTAAGGTATCTGAAACATTCTACTAGGCACTGAATTTATCATCCTGGAGCTCAGGGAAAAGCAAGGAAAAGGGATCAGAGCTGGAAAACTGGAAGTGACTGAATGTATACTTTTAGATGGGTTTGCCAAAGTAGGAATCATAGTGAGAAGAAAAGTGCTTGGGACTTAAGGGTTCTGTAGTGTGTGTGTGTCTCTTGTGTGCTGTGCACACACATGTATAACTGCAAAGAAGGGCCAGTGATGTATTATCTCTGGAGACACAACTGAAAAGCAATGGGTTTAGAACACAAATGGTGCATATCAATATCTATATATCTGAGAAATACTTATTGGTCCAAGAAATGAATTTTACTCAGTTTTCTTGTGAGTAAAATATATATGATTCACGAAGTTTGTTACCGCAATCTTCACGTAGGAAATGCTTACTGGGGAATTTATTTTGCCAGGTAATTATTTGAAATTAAGAATATTTTCTTGGGGCCAGGAAGGTGGCGCTAGAGGTAAGGTGTCTGCCTTGCAAGCGCTAGCGTAGGACGGACCACAGTTCGATCCCCTGGCATTCCATATCGTCCCCCAAGCCAGGAGTGATTTCTGAGTGCATAGCCAGGAGTAACCCCTGAGCACCAAACAGGCGTGGCCCAAAAACCAAAAAAAAAAAAAAAAAAAAAGAATATTTTCTTAGGGGCATTTGTCTTGCACATAGCCAACCCAGGATGGATTCGAGTTCAATCCCCGACATCCCATATGGTTCCCCAAGCCTGCCAGGAGCAATTTCTGAGTGCTAGGAGTAACTTCAGAGCACTGCCAGGTATGGCTCAAAAAACCAAAACAACAACAACAAAATTTTATCAAGTTGTTCCTCCATTAGCCCATTAAAAGTAATCACCTCTTTTAAATGGACCAGTGATTTATAGCCTGCAAATTTATATGTAGTACATAGAGTTGATGTTTATAATTTGGTATCTTACCTTTGTTCTGTGCATACTATGCAAGCTTTCAGCAGGAGGTGAGTGTGCTGGTGTCTGCTTTGCAGCTCACCTGGTAACAGGGCAGGACTGGCCATTGGGAGGACAGGGCATTGTGCAGCAGTTTGAGCTCTCGGGCTCAAAAAGGTTAGCCATCACTGTCCTATATAGTTCTAAGGTAATTAATTCCCTTCACCAAAGTGCAAACGAACTTGGCTTTCTTATCATTCTCATTCTCTCCAGTGTTTATCTGTAGAAACCAAGATTTTAAGTGTTTGTTGTTGGATTCCTGGAACCAGTTTCTAGCCAGTGTGGAGAGTTCTCCACATCAGCAAGAACACTGTTCAGCTCTAACAATCTCAGTGGAGAGAATATTAGTAGAGAGGCTAGATCTCTCAAGATTGCCTTTTACTTTAGATGCTGGCCAAAACCTGCAGGACCCCCACTGCTACAAACTGGAGATACCCACAAATCTTTACACTTTAGATACCACTGCAACCCCAGATTACTGTCTTTGTTTCTGGCTATACATTGAAGGTTACCTTTCTCAGGTGTTACTAATTTGTTAGCATGATACACAGAACTGAGGAAACTTTTTATTGACTACATCATTGCTACGTTACAAAGGATATAATATAGGAATAGCCCAGTAGAGGAAAAATGTATGGGGGAAAAGTGTGGAACTGTCATTGCTCTCCTCAGGTGCACTATTTGAGGGTACCAAATCTCCATGTGCTTCCCAACCTGGAAGTTCCTTGATCTTTGATTTGGGGGGGAAGATTACAGTCATGATTGATTTACTCATTGGCTATTGCACTCAACATGTATCTGCTTTCTTCTCCCTGGAGGTCAGGAGAATGGACTTGAAAGTTTACTTTTTGCCTGCTGGTTCTCTTGGCAACCACCACATCCTCAGGTGTTTCTTATAAATGACCTTCATTAAGGCACTTTATTACTTTCAACACTTAGGAAATGTTAGGGGGAGTTAGGAGATAGGAACTTTGGAGGAATATGGTATATGCACGAAAAATGTAGTTCCTATACACCAGTTTTCTTTGGTCCTACTCAAGATTTCTTTTACACCAAGAGTACTTCTTTCATATTCTAAAGTTCCAGGGGTCTCAACTTGCGGCCTGCACCGCAAACTGCCCTCCATACAACATTTTGTGGCCCTGCCCTAGAGGAATCTTTTTTTGTTTTGTTTTGTTTTAGTTGTTCGGGTCACACCCCCCAGTGTTCAAGGCTTACTACTGACTTTGCAGTCAAGGATCACCCCAACTTTGCCTCCTGCGGCCCCCAGGTAAATTGAGTTTGAGACCCCTGCATCAACTAGTGCCAAACTTGTGTGTAATTGATATTTCATTGCAGGTGTTAAATTAGCTGTAGGAATATAGTGCCTTGCAGATTCTGAAGATGAAGAGGAACCAATTAGTAAGCATTAATGAAACAAGCACAGGAAGGAGGGTCTAGGTTCATATATCCAATCTTTGATGAACTGGACTCTCTGGTTAATAAAAATTCATTTAATTTTACTTAATGGAGATACTCAAAATAGAACATATCTTGTATGGCAGAATTCTGGTTAATTCAGATTACTGTGAGTTTTTGTTTGTTTTGCGGGGCCACTACTGGTGACACTCAGGAGTTACTCTTGGCTGTGTGCTTGGGGGACCATATGGGATGCCAGGGATCGAACCCAGGCCTGTTCTGGGTTAGCTGTATGCAAGGCGCTGTGCTATCGCTCCGGCCCATTGTGGTTTTTTTTTTTTTTTTAATTGAATTTTATTTATTTTACATTTTGGGCCATACTTGGTTGGTCCGGATGGGGTGCCTCCTAGAAATATCAGGGATTGGAACCCAGGTCTTCCATGTGCTCCATCCAGCCCTTTGAGCTATTTCTCCACTAGCTATTAATTTTTAACTTTTAAATTTGACTTGTAGTGCATTATGGCATCTTTTTTTGCCCTCTTCACTTTGTTAACTAAGTATTTTTAAATTTCCTATTTCTGGTATGCTAAAGGTTTCAATAGTTTTAGTAATGAATTTTTTGAAATAAAAATGAAATCCTTCTTGGGAAAAGAATCAAAGTGGGATTTTTAGAATTTAGTGAGAGGATTTGTATTTGTTTTTTGATCGCATCTAGCAGTGCTCAAGGCTTACTCCTTTTGGTTCTGCACTCAGGGGTCACTCATGCTGATGTTTTGGGAGACCACATTCATGCCAGGTATTGGACCTGGGTAAGTTGCTGTATGGCAAGCGCCCTACCCTATGAACTATCTTTCTGTTCTATGTAATTCTTTTTTTAACCTTAAGGTTAAAACTTAACCTTAAGAAACTTAAGGTCTTTGTCTCTACTGTAGACTTTTTACAGTAAACTATGCCTCATTAACATATCCCTTCATTTCAGTGATCAGTCATTCATTTTTCATTTAGCAAGTAATATGACAAGGGACCATTTTTTTTTCTTCCTCCAAAACTGTAAGTCCTTTCTGAAGGTTTGAACAATTAAAATTTTGAGGTCAGCTGGGAATGTCCAAAGTAAAACCTCTATTAAAAAAAACAAACAGGGGCCGAGAGATAGCACAGTCGTAGGGCGTTTGCCTTGCATGCAGCTGATTTAGGTTCAAATCCCGGCATCCCATAGGGTTCCCGATGCCTGCCACGAGTGATTCCTGAGTGCAGAGCCAGGAGTAACCCCTGAGCACCACCAAAGACCCTCCCCCAAAAAACCCACCAACAAAACAAAACAAAAAAAACCCAAACCATTAAAAAAATATGAAAAAATGCTTTTGGAGGGGTATTTTCGGTATCTTTAAAACTAGTGACTTTGGGGAAGGTTGTTCTGTTTGGGTTCCCCACCCAGTTGTGCTGAAAGGCTTACCTACTTTTAGCTCTGAGATACTCAGGACCACGTAGTGTCATTCAGCCTATGGAACTTTCTCTTAAGCTTTAACTTACCATTTTCTTCCCAGATCTTAAACCTTTTATTTCCCAAAGAAAACTACCAGAAGGTTGAAGAGTACTGTACTGTTATTTGTTTGTTTTGTTTTTGGGTCATACCTGGTGGTCAGGGGTTATTACTACTGGCTCTGCACTCAGGAGGTGCTCATGGTACCAAAAGGGATACCAGGATTTGAACCTGGGTCGTTTGCATGCAAAGCAAGTGGCTTAACCAGTGTACTGTCACTCGTCTCAGTACTGGCATTTTTTAAAAAGAATTTATTTTTTTAAATTTTTAATTATGAGAACAAAGATACAAAGAAAGAGGACAAGGTAAGGTTACAGTGGAAGGACAATGACCCATAAATAGAATTCTTAGAAGAAATTCCCTTGCTGATAACCTTAATTTTGAATTTTCAGCCAAAGAACATTAAGAAAAATAAACTGGCATGTTTAATGCTCAGTCTATCATTGTTGCTAAGGAAAGTTAGCCACTAGTCAGTCTTATGAAACCTTGAATGATGAAGTGTTAGTTAAAAAAAAATTGAGGACAGAGATAGAGCTCAAGGGGTTGAATGTAGCATGCTGTGTGATTCAGGAGATTGGGGTTCATTCTCTGGCACCACATTGTTCCCCAGTTACTGCTAAGAAGAACCCAAGTATAGAGCTGGGAGTAGCCCCTGATACCCCTGGGTCAAAACAAAACAAAACTGATATCTATTAGTGTCATAAATACAGAATAACAAAATAGCACATTCAATTTGTCCAGTTCAAGTGCCTGAAAGGCTTTGATAATTATATACGTTGTTGTTTCTATTGAAAATGAAGGGCAAATTCATGTTTGCTTCTTCCAAGTATTCTAAAAACATTCTAAATGAAACCAACACAGATCTTTAGGAAACTGGAGATTTTGTGAGATTTATGATTCAAATATATCTAAAAGATTTATAAGCCCTTACATGGTAATTGTGAGAAAAGAGCATGAGAGAAATTAATTTTCAAGTGAATTATAGATTCATTCTTCATGGCCATAAAATAGCATTTTAATAATGTTAAATGTCTAAATGTGTATTTATGTTTCACAAATTACTTTTTATTTCTGGGCCTCCCAAGAAGTGCTCAAAGGACCAGGGAGCCTCTCCTAGCAAGGCCCAACACTCTGTTGCTGCTTGGACCCTACAAGTGTCAGGACCTCTAAGTCCACCCCAGCAGTGACTGGGTCCTCCAGGGCCATACCTGGTAATGTTTAAAGGGCCAAATAATGCCGAGAATTGACCTGAGTCAGATGTTGAAAAGGAACTTTCCTTAACCCCTGTACTGTCTTCCCTAGCTCCATAAAGTTCTTTTTTGAATTATTATTCTTGTTGGAGTTAGGTGGTTAAAGCATTAGTTTCCTGAACCTAACAGGCTTTATGTTGGTATAGGCATCATGTGTCACCATGTGTTGGTAGAGTCTGATCTTTTCAGTTTTGTAGGTTGACATCTGTGTTTACTTTTTCGTTTGTTTGTTTTTGGTTTTTGGGCCACACCCGGCAGTGCTCAGGGGTTACTCCTGGCTATCTACTCAGAAATAGTTCCTGGCAGGCACGGGGGACCATATGGGACACCGGGATTTAAACCAACCACCTTAGGTCTTGGATCAGCTGCTTGCAAGGCAAACGCCACTGTGCTATCTCTCCGGACCCTTTTCTGTTTGTTTTTAAGTCACATCTGATGGTTCTCTGGTGCCACTCCCAGTTTATTGCTAGGGGAGGCCTCTTCTGGGAATCAAACACAGCACAAGCATGCATGGCATGTGCTTCATTCCTTTTCACTGTCTCTGTTGCTCATCTTCAGTTTAAGGTAGTGATATACTGTAGATTGTTTTATGATACTTAGAGTTAAAATATGAAATAGACAATGAGAATAATCCAGTCCCTCCCTTCCTCCATGTGGCTGATGTAATTGGTTTAGAGAGGGTCAGGCAGATTAAAAACAGTGTTTCTGTCCTGAAGGAGTACAAAATATGGTGAAAACTGTTAACATAGCAGCCCACTTAATCCTGATGATTAAAATTAGTTTAGTAGAATAGTTTGAAGATTGGTTGAGAATGACTTTAAAATGGTGGCTTTGTAATCTTGTCTCAACCTTTTTGTATTAAGAAACATTACAAATTAACACATATAAATTTAAAAATAAAGGGCCTGGAGAGATAGCACAGCGGCGTTTGCCTTGCAAGCAGCCGATCCAGGACCGAAGGTGGTTGGTTCGAATCCTGGTGTCTCATATGGTCCCCCGTGCCTGCCAGGAGCTATTTCTGAGCAGACAGCCAGGAGTAACCCCTGAGCAACGCTGGGTGTGGTCCCCCCCCAAATAAAGAAAAATAAAGGAGAGAGAGAGAGAGAGAGGGAGGGAGGGAGGGAGGGAGGGAGAGAGGGAGGGAGGGAAGGAGGGAGGAAGGAAGGAAGGAAGGAAGGAAGGAAGGAAGGAAGGAAGGAAGGAAGGAAGGAAGGAAGGAAGGAAGGAAGGAAGGAAGGAAGGAAGGAAGGAAGGAAGGAGTCTGCCATAGAGGCAGGCTGATGAAGGCTAAGAAGAGAAATGAAGGGAAACTGGGGGCATTGTGGTGAGAAATTTGCACTAGTGAAGGGAAACTCAGTCATCAACAACTTTGTAACTAGCTCACTGATTCAATAAAATTTATTAAAATTAAAAACACTTTAAAAGACTATTGAGAAGAACTACTGTTTAAGAGAAGATAGTTGGATTCTAACTTGTGTTTGGTCTATTGAAGTAGTCTCTGTAATGTAGTTTCTGGAAAACTTCACACTGGTGAGAATAAAGCAAAAAAGCAAACAACTTATTACTGTTATTTAAAAAAATATTTTTGGCTTCTGTATTTCCTGTAAAAGTTCAACAGACTACAGTTAAAGAACTAATGCTTGCAAAGTGAAATTGAATCCTAATCTTGCCTTTTATCTAGTTTTCTTAATCAGATATTCTTAGACATTATTTCTGTCAATATATACAGTAGTAATTCATTGAAGTCTATTGGTTAAATATACTCTTGGGATATCTTTTTATGTTTGTTTTGTTTGTTTCTGGGCCACACTCTTGCTCAAAGGTTACTCTTGGCTCTGAGTTCAGAAATCGCTCCTGGCAGGCTTGAGGGATCATTTGGGATGCCCGGGAATTGAACTGGGGTCCGTCCTGGGTTGTCGACTGAGTGCACAAATGCCTTAACGCTGTGCTATCGCTCTGGCCCCACTCTTGGATAGTTTATGCTATGAATAGTCTTGTGTTAGGTGTAGGTTTTGATCTTTCTGTTTTCTCACTTCTTATTTTATTTTTTTTGAAGTCACTTAGACACCACCAGTTGGAGATGGCAAATTAGCAGCTGTTACTTATGGCAAATTCATTAAAATTATTTTAATTGTTTTTTTTTTTATTTTTAAAGTGAACAAAGCAATTTCAATTTTATAAAACTTTCTGGGAATCCAGGTGGAATCAGTCTACTCTGTCTGAAATGTTGGGAACTTCTCAGATTAGGGCAGGCATTTTTATTTAATCTCTGTTCCTTGAAACCCTGCAGCCCTATATACATGTTCTTACATGTATGTATGTATACAGGTCTATAATCTACAAATTAATCTTGAAAAGAACATGATGCCATTGACTCTTCCTGGGTAGACTGATCTGACTTGAAAATTCAGGCCTTCATTGAATCGGGATGGGCAGATTTCCTCTTTCCGCCTGAAATCACAGCAGCCCTCAGTCACACTGGACCTGCAACAGAAATGGCCCTATTCCACAACTGCATCTCATCAAGCCACCAGGCCACTCATTCTTGCCTCATAGCTTCTGGAGCACATGACTGTGTATGCAACTGCATAACACCTCCAAATTTCATAGAACTGACAGGCCAGTACAACCACAGCATTTGATAGGAAAATTTGTAAAAGACCACCAAGCTAGAACTAAAACAATACAGAAAATTAAGAGAGCACCAGTCAGCTCAGTAAATTCTCAATGACTTTGGTTAACACCATCATGAGATATAACAACGATCACAAATTGACTTTTATTGATCTATTTCTTGATAATTTCATTTGACTTTGTGTTTTAAAAAGGCAATATGAAGCATTTTTTATGCCCGCTAATGTTGCTAGCTTGGGTCATGAATGGGAAACTGGGGACATTGGTAGAGGGAAGGAAGTTCTGGTGGTACGATTGGTGTTGGAATATTGAATGCCTGAAATAATTATGAACAATTTCATAAATCATGGTGTTATAATATGAAATAAAAAATTAAAATTCTGTGGATTAAATAAGATAATTAAAGTTACTAATAAACTATGTTAATATGATTTACAAAATCCATTAGCTTACATGCACCTACATTTTTGTTGAACATACATTTTATACTATTTAAGTTTGTAGACTATCAGTAAGATTGGGTCTCGTTTATTTTCATTTTGAATTTTTTGATTTTGGGGCCACACCTGGCTGTGCCCAGGGACTATTTCTGGTTCTGTGCTTAAGAATTACTCTGGATGTATTTAGGGGACTTTATGGGGTGCCAGAGATTGAATCCAGGTTGACTGTGTGCAAGGACAGTGCCTACCCACTATACAATATCTCTAGCCTTCAGCCTCTTGTTTGCAAGTTACTCTAGAGCAAGCTTTTTTGACCCATATGGAGGTCACATGTGAGAAAGGGGCATATCTTTTAGAATCGATTCTTTTATGATTATCAGTAAGTATTTTGTTTATAAGTCTGTTTTACATACTATATACTCAATGCCATATAAACATTTTTCAGGCAAAAGACTTTACGAAGCTCTGTTATAAAGAATGACTTGTGACTTGAATCTTTAATTTGGAAATGGGATTTTAAAACACAATAGCAAAACAGTCTTCTGACAAAGCGTTTGTAATATATGTCTTTAAACAAGTAGATGCTATATGAAAGATGTTAGCAAACTAAGTGCATAACCCCATATATTTTCACTATGAGAGAAATAGAATAGTGAAATAAAAAATGATTAGTTTGTGATTATTTCTTAATAACTGATATTCTTAACTACCAAGCACTCTTGCCTCAGTGCTTTTGAGTCACTCCTGACAGTCCTTGGGAGTAGTGCCATATGGTGCCAGATGATCAACCATGGGGCTCCCACATGCAATTCACTAGACCTACAGTTTGGTATTGTCTTCCCAAACCTAAGCTGAACCTTTTTATTTGCCATAATTAAATAAAAGATTTATCTCTCCAATATTTCAGTAAACATTAGAAAATCATCCTGGAGCTTGTAATAATGAATTCAAAGCCATTTTATTGTCTTCCATTTTATTTCCCCACTAGAATTTGGAGATCAAACTACGGATTTATACGTGCAAATAAATTCTCTACTGTGAGGAGCATCCCCATATTCCTATCATTTAGTCATGAATTGCAGTTAGATTTTCTTACCTTTTATTTGCACCTGGTACGAGTTAGAATTTAATTAAATTCTTAGCTGTCTGTTAATGAAAGTAGTCATACAAATCAATGTGTACTCAAGAGTCTAAGAACTCAGTTCTTTTTCCAAGTATAAAAAGAACTTAATTTTCTGGCTTTAAAAGGTATCGGGTCAAGTCATTAAATAAATACTTATTATTTACATAATTTTTTGGGAATCAAACCAAGAGATAAACTTTTTTGTTTTGTTTTTAGGCCACACCCCGCAATGCTTTTGGCTCTGCACTGGCAGGCTCGGGACCATATGGGATGCCAGGAATTGAACGCAGGTCAGCTGCTTGCAAGGCAAACGCCCAACTGCTGTGCTATCGTTCTGGCCCTACCTCAAGAGATAAGTTTTACACCTGAGCTATAGCCATAGCCCTAAAAACTTACTTTTGGGCCGGAGAGATAGCATAAAGGTAGGGCATTTGCATTGCATGCAGAAGGATGGTGGTTCGAATCCCGACATCCCACATGGTCCCCTGTTGGCATTTGGTTTATTTAAAGCACTTCATTATGTTCTTTGTGTTAAAGCAAAAGATTGGTAAACACAGTAGAAAGTTTAAAGGTGAAAACCTATACCCACAGAAAGCTCAACAGGCTGGAGCTCGTGCTTTGTGTGCAGGAAACCGAGCTTGATCTCCACTGCAAGTGCGTAACCCTGAGCATAAAACTGAGAGCATCATTGATTGTGGTATGTTCTTAAAGCAAAACCACAAAATTAACATCTTTATGGATAGAATTGAAAGTTTTTCATTTTTGTAATTTCCTAAATTAAAAATGTGACAGTGAACTGGTCCTAAGTTAGTTGATCCATCATTTCTTATTTTTAATGAGTGTACTTTCTACAGAGATGTTTTTCTGGAACTTTTCATTTGAAAGGAAATGAATGATAGATTGGAGCAATTTTCAAACTTAGGATAGACTTTATAGTAAAATAATGTGACTTCATAGTACTACTACTTCATCATTATTGCAGTGGCCACAAAATTTTGTATTCAGACTCCTTTTCTTTTCTTTTCTTTTCTTTTCTTTTCTTTTCTTTTCTTTTCTTTTCTTTTCTTTTCTTTTCTTTTCTTTTCTTTTCTTTTCTTTTTTTTTTTGGTGTTTGGGTCACATCCAGCATGCTCAGGGATTTACTCCTGGCTGTATGCTCAGAAATTGCTCCCAGCAGGCTTGGAGGACCATATGGGATTCTGGAATTCGAACCACCTTCCTTCTGCATGCAAGCTGAAGGCCTTTCTAGTTAACTTTAGACTAAAATGTGTACCACATTTCAACAATTCTTACTTGGGAAATTAAAAGGAGAATGCTATTTTGCTTCTTGAGGCAGTTTAAAATATATTTTATATTTAGTTAGTAGCCACAGGGTTGGCCTCCACTAGAGAGGCCCCAGTGCTGTTTTGCTTCTGCCTATGTCGAGGCTGGTGACTAACGAGCTGCAGAGCACATTGATCTGGTCATAATTGCTTTCGACCTGAAGTAGTTCAAGTTAACACAATTTCAATAAAGATCCATGTTAGTTCGAAGAATCTGTTCTCCCCATGACTTCTCCTTTCCTACCTTTGCAGTCATTTCCTAACTTCTAACCACAAAATTGCTTGCGAGCAGAGCCTAAACCTAGAGATTGTGACCTCCTGATTTCATACAGGTGGATTTAGAATATGATCTTTATAGATTTCCATTGGCTTAAAAAACAACAGCAGCAGCACTCATCTTCTGTTTTAATTGAACAGAGGAATATTTCATCCCTTCTTTGCCTTTCCCTCCTTCCCCCCCAGTTGGACTCTTTCTAGGCAATTTCTATAGAAAAAGATCTGAGACTACTTCGTATTGTAGTCACCAGTGTTTTTTGATTTAATTTTACCCCCTCCCCTTGTGCTGGGATTGGAAGCCATGGTCTCACACATGTGAGGTATGTGCTCTGTCACTTAGATGAATCCTTAGCCTTGATAATAAATTTTTAGATAATTTTATTTGATAACTCTGGATCTCTCACTATTGTTTGAATACTTCTGCTAGTCACTGTAAAGATTTTTATCATGCCCCCGAACTCCTCAAGATTTAAACTTTATGACTGCATAAATTTTACATTTTGAGGCTAAGTCACTGTAGAAATAAGGTGGTGTGAGAAATGTGAACAGTTTCTAAGCCATAAGCTATAAAGCAGATCTTCTCTCCCATTCATTATTGAGAATGACATTGTCAGAATACACTGAACCTGCTTTTTTTTTTAAAATAATTGTTCATAAACATGTTTCAACGTGTAAGAAATTTCAGATGTTCCCAAGGTGAACACAAAATATTAATCTCATAAGCATTAGAAGGAAAGATAGTTTGTGTATTACTCCTAAATCTGCACATGTAACAATTTATGTTATATAAATGTAACAAATTTTATGTCAGATAAATATGTAATATTAATGTGCTTTATTAGAAAGAACACATCAGGTTTGTTTTTTGGGGTTCATCAAGGTTTCCTTATAGTAGCTTAATGACTAATTGGTCAATCATTTAAGTTGTTAGCTTCTTTTTTTTCTTTTTTGTATGGTAAATATCTCTTTTTTTTTTTTTACCGGGCCACACCCGGTAACGCTCAGGGGTTACTCCTGGCTATGCGCTCAGAAGTTGCTCCTGGCTTGGGGGACCATATGGGACACCGGGGGATCGAACCGCGGTCCGTCCAAGGCTAGCGCAGGCAAGGCAGGCGCACCTTACCTTTAGCGCCACCGCCCGGCCCCGGTAAATATCTCTTGAGTAGAAAAGAATAATACATTTTTTACCTTACAGATTTGATCTAAGAATTAAAATAATACATACAAGTAAATCCCATAGTTCTAGTACGTAACAGTTTATGTTGATGGTATATTGATGAGTGAATTACATTTTTGTGGTTATTACATATATTTGAGGAGAAAACATTATATTTTTGTTTAATATCGTATGATATCTTTAAGAATACATTTAAGGGGCTGGTGAGGTGGCGCTTGAGGTAAGATATCTGCCTTGCAAGCGCTAGCCAAGGAAAGATCACGACCGTGGTTCGATCCCCCTGCGTCTCATGATCCCCCCAAGCCAGGGGCAATTTTTGAGCACTTAGCCAGGAGTAACCCCTGAGCATCAAATGGGTGTGGCCTGAAAAACCAAAAAAAAAAAAAAAAGAGAGAATACATTTAAGATTATTTAATCTGGGGCCGGGCGGTGGCGCTGGAGGTAAAGGTGCCTGCCTTACCTGCGCTAGCCTAGGAGACGGACCTCGGTTCGATCCCCCGGCGTCCCATATGGTCCCCCAAGCCAGGAGCGACTTCTGAGCGCATAGCCAGGAGTAACCCCTGAGCGTTACCGGGTGTGGCCCAAAAAACAAAAAACAAAAAACAAAAAACAAAAAAAAAAAAAAAAAAAAAAAGATTATTTAATCTTTAGAGCTACGTGACATTAATACAGTGTAAACATTCAAAAGATTATTAAATTAGCAAAAACATGCTAGAGACAAAACTCTTGGTGCTTGAAAAATATTTAATCATAATCAAGCAATCATTTTGCAAATTCACACCTTCCTTATGTACCTTGTTCTCCCATACTTACAGTGACCTCATAAGTCCTGAAGGTTACTGAATAGTTTATTCCACAAGTGAAATTGAAAGTCTGCCAAATGCCCAACCCACTTTATAAAAGGGAGGAACATTGCTAACCACATTTTTTCCCTCCAGACAGATTTTAAAGCTCAATTGTAAAAGAGAAAAATATTTTAAACTCTCTATTTTAAGGAGTAAAGTAGAGAGCCGAACAAATCAGTGATTTTCCTGTAACATTTGCTGTCTTTCTTGGTCATAACCACTTGAGAGAGTTGCTGTGAGAATAAATTTAAAGCAGAGAAGGAAAAATATACTGTAAAGAAACAGAAGAGGAGACCAGCAGATAAAGTAACAGATTTTTATTTTTAACTTCATTGATTGTTAAGTTTGAGTATTGTGTTCCCAACCCAATACTGTTGACATCCACATGATGTTGAGATGTTTTGTGAGGTGCTTTGGTGATAAAAGTAGAACCTGCAACATAGAATTAACGTTCCTCTGAAAGAGATTCCTCTCCTGAGCTCTCCCAAAAGGCATCCTTAGCCCACTCTAGCCAGTGATGACAGGAGAAATGTACTACCCAGAAGACACTCACACAGCCAAGTTGGCACATTATTCGTTGGCTTGCAGAAGTAAATTTTTGTTTATAAGCTACCTAACATGCTGTATTTTGTTTCAATAGACTGAGCAGACTTTGACAAAGTGGATAGGAGAAAGAAGAGGCAGAAACAGTATTTGAAGAAATAATAACTGTGTTTAAGAATTGTTAACAGAACCATCACTGGGCGATGGATTTCAGTGAACCTAAAATAGGATAAATAACAAAGAAAACTATACTTAGCCTCATTGTCTCAGAGACTGTCAGAGCACCACTAAACCAAAAAGAATTACTAGCTATTCTATTAATTAAGTAGTTAGGTCCAAACAGCTTAATGCTAGCAATTAGTATAGTGTCAGACAAATGTTGCTATTTTTTCTTCAACACACAGTTTCGGGGGACAGTGCTTAAAATTCACTTCTAAGAGAAAAATAAAAAAAGCCATCAGGGTAGATGGGTATCTAAAGGGAAATAATACGAATTTTGAAATGTGACTTTTCAACAGACCTCAGAAGCCAAAAGGTGATGTCTTTAAACTGCTGCAGGAAAAGCCTGAATATCAGTTTTATATTCAGTGAAAACACCTTTCAGAAAGCAAAATAAAATAGTTTTAGATAAATAAGGACTGAGAAATCCATTGATCTATTTGTACTGCAGAAAATACTAAAGAATTCCATCAGGTAAAGAATATTTTCAGGCAGTATCATACTCTGCTGGAAATAGTCTTTAAAAACAGGAAGTATTCCCCCAGTTGCACCAAAAAAAAAAAAAAAACACCAAAAAAATTCCCTCCCCCCAAACCGGACAACCTCCAAACCCCCTGCTGTTCCCACAGTTCCCTGTAGAATGGCATCATTGAGAACAGAGATGTAGAACATCCTGAGTCTTTTGGGTGTGGAGGGGGGGCTAGAAGAGCTCAGAGCTAATCCTGTTGGTGCTTGGGGAACCATATGGCATTGGAGATATGTAACTTGTCTAGTCTTTGCATTGCTGAAGGCAGAGACCTAGGATCAATCCCTGACAAGGCCTGGTTCCCCACCTCTGGTGGCCCTAACCAATACCAAAAAATATTTTTATTAGAATAGGGGTCAATGGGGCCGGAGAGATAGCATGGAGGTAGGGTGTTTGCCTTGTAATCAGAAGAGGTAGGGTGTTTGCCTTGTAATCAGAAGGACTGTGGTTCAAATTCTGGCATGGTCCCCTGAGCAGTGCGGGGTGTGACAAAAAAAAAGAATAGGGGTCAATAAATCTCAGAGCTTTGATTAGCTTTATTTTTAAAGATTTTTTTTTTTTTTTTTTTTTTTTTTTTGGTTTTTGGGCCACACCCTGTGACGCTCAGGGGTTACTCCTGGCTATGCGCTCAGAAGTTGCTCCTGGCTTCTTGGGGGACCATATGGGACGCCGGGGGATCGAACCGCGGTCCGTCCTAGGCTAGCGCAGGCAAGGCAGGCACCTTACCTCCAGCGCCACCGCCCGGCCCCTTTTAAAGATTTTTTAATGGTAGTTTCTGTGATCCAGAAATCCTAAAATATTTATTGAAAGTTTTATAAGGTTTGCTGACATATAAACTAGTAAACTGCTAATAGAGTTTTAGTATCAAGACTTTAAAAATTAAATATGAGACCAAAGAGAAAGTATAAGGGGTGAAAAGATTTATCTTGCATGTGGCTTACCCAGTTTGACCTCCTTCCAGTTCTATCCCTGGCACTGGATAGGGTTCCCTTTGTATCACCAAAAATTACTCCCAAGTACCACCAAATGTAGCCCAGCTCCCTTTCCTTGAAATTAAATGTGTACTATAAATATTTCATATCCAATTCTTTGATGTGAGAAAGTAGAAAGTTATAAATATAACCAACAGTTTGATTAAAGTACAATAGTAAATGTCTGTTTGAAATATACCAGTTAGTAATTTTTAACATAGTTGTATAGTCAACATCAAAATTAAAGTTTTGAATTTTTTTCAGCCTTCTAAAAGTTGTTTCATTCATTGTCATTCTTTTCTAAATCCTATCGTCCACTTTTATATTTGTTTATAAAGCTTGTTTTTTTTTTTCAAAGTATGTACAAAGAGATACCTAAAAGAGAATATCTAAAAGAGAAACCTAAAAGGTATGAAAGTCAGAATAATAAGTAATTCACTATAGCCTTCCAATGCTTATAAGAAATACAGACTATGGACTCCTGTCACTTACCTGAAATACAAAATGACAGTTTGCTGTTGTCTTTGATTTTGAATTTCAATAGGTGAATTAAAAATTAGTATAAATGTCTCACTAGTCAGCAAAAGTGAATGATTTTCAAGATTAGGACAGAACTGATAGTTTAGAAACAGCTCTTTGGTTAGGGGTCAGATGCATAGTACAACAGATAGGGCACTTGTCTTGCATGTGGCCCACCTGGGTTCGATCTCTGGCATCCCATGTGGTTTACTGAACCTTGCCTAGAGTGTTCCCTGAGCTCAGAGTCTGGAGTAAGCCCTGAGCACTGCCAGGTGTGGCCCCAAAACAACATTAAAAACAAGCCCCAAACCCAGCTCTTTTGGACTAGAGCGAGAGCTCAGTGGGCTGAGCACATGCTTCTCATCCCTGAGATTCCATTCAACCCCTAGTTCCTTGAGCATCCTTGAGCACCACCTCAGCCAGGAGCAGCCCCTCAGCACTGATGGCTGTGGCCCCTAAACCGAAAGAATAAATAGATAAATTAAGACCAAAAAGCTATTTATATTTTTCTAATTTTACTAGAATTTGGTAAAGGGCTTTTATTTTAGGGAAAATATAAGAGTTTGATCACTTACAAAGAAATACAAATTAATAACATCTTAATTTTATATACTATTTTGTATCCCTTCTTTTTTGCTATTCTTTCAGTGTTCCTTCTGCTTTTGTATGTAGCCGTTTGTGTGTCAAAATGAGACACTACCTCAAGTGATTACAATTGCTGTCTTGGTTCTACTCTGAGTAAGACCATTATTTTCAAAAAGATCAGATGACATTTCTAATAGATGACTCTGAATTCACTGAAACAGAACAGCTGTTTCAAACAATGCCCTTTCTGTTGGGACTTATCATCTGCAAATCAGTCAATGATTATTTATGATTATTCAAGTATCTACACTTGCATTTTGAATTTTAACTTTGCTCAACAATGTATGCAGAAATACATGATCAAAGAAAATAATTAAAAACATTTTAGTGAAAAAAAAAGAAGCTCTAAAAGCCAGGCGGGGTCAGTGCATTACCTTACCCATGAATTTATTAATGTGACTAAGCCTGTAAGAGACTTCTCAGTGGCTAATTTAGATGTTGCTGTACAATTATTGCAGTTAAATCCAGGCACTACTACTGAATGAGGATGCTATTTCATGTACCTGTAAGGTTCCATAATATAGTGAACTGTATATAGGTGTTGATCTTTACATCTTAAGTCAGCTATGTGAATTAAATATAAATTATTAAATCATTTAAATAAAAAGTATAATTTGAATATTTAATTTGATTAATGAATTGTTTGACATCTGTGACAGTTACCAACTCACTTGCAATACTAAGCCACACTGCAAATTATAAACCTTCCAAAGACCATGTTACTTGTGGACAGATTTTATATCTTATTTAGTTTTTTGTTGTCAATATCTTTTCTCCAGTATTGCCTAACATGTTGTATGGTCTCTGAATATTTGTCGAGTTAGTGTAACTTACTAACTTAAGGTTGAAAACCTAAGCAGAGATAGTGACTTTTAATGTTGTTTAGGTAGGGAGGATGACCTTAGATGGTAAAAAATGACTGATCTTTCTTATTTAATCCCATCCATTTAACTTGGCAGGTGCTTATGATTTCTAGTAAGTGCCAGGCTTTGTGCTTAAACATTGGATAGTTCTAAGCATAACAGTGAAGAAAAGCATTGTCACTGCTCCTAAAGATTGGCTATAGTAGAAGGAAACTGCATTATACTAGTATTTAGAATGTCAAGCAGTAAGGCTATGGAGGAAATACAAACAGGTCAGGGAAGTGTAGTGTAACCTGGATTTAGAATGGTCATCTTTTCATTGAGGGAAGTATTATTTCATTAGAACCAAAAACGAAGTATGCCATAAATATCGGAGTTTATTTTAGACAGAAAAAGAACAAGTACATAGATAATCTGAGCAAGAAGACTGGTTGCTATGCAAGTAGAGTAGATTAGATGGAAGTAGAATAGTCTCAGATGAGGTCTCAAGAAGGGAGACTGGCCAGGCCCAGAGAAGCAGGGCTGATTTGCAAGCAGAAGGCCTGGATTTACCACCACCACCACCACCACTGAATGGCCCCCCCTGAGCTGGCGGTAGCCCTCGAATAGCACTAAATGAATGCAGCTCAAAAACAAAACTTTTAGTCTCGGTAAAGAGGTGATGGAGTTTAACAGGAATTTAACAATTGGTCAATCTGGATATATTTTATAGGAGGAACCTATAGGTTTTGGTCATGCATTGATTGTCAGTTGTGAGAAAAGATGAGCAGGTGTTAGAGTCTAGTGCCAGGCTTCTTAAATGTTTTCCTCTTCTGAACCCATTTACTGGAGACATTTTTATATTTTTATACGAATATATTTTTATATAATTATATATAATGAATATATCTTAATATAAAATTTTATATGACCCCAGGAACATAAAAGCCATACACACCAAGCATTTACTGATAATAAATGTATGTTTTCAAACAAAAATTTCAAGATAACCATATTAAGTCACAACTTAAGAAGGTTAGAGTTATTTATAGTTGTAGGAGCAGAGCTTGGAGGGAGTGCATTTATATGTGTTATTTTCTCTTTGAGACTTCCTGATGCTGGATTTAATCATTGTGTAGTTAAAGAGGGAAAAGGTGCTTTGCAGCTGTTTGAATATTTTTGTTCTAAGGGAATTGGTATTGCTTAGACCTGACTCTAAGAAGAGTAAGTTTTCATAGTTCATAGACTTAGCCAAATCACTTTCTCTTTTTCCCCCCTTTGAGTATCTTTAAACTTTTCTTAATCATAAATGAATTGATCGTTTCAATTTGTCTCTAATATCCTTTCATTTATCATCATTTCTGTCTGTCCATTCTTTCGGGAACTACTGTTTTATCTGTTTTAAAACATCTGTTTTATCTACTTACAATAGTAGCCATTTCTCACCATCTTTCAAGCCATGCCAGAGCCATTCTTATAGGGAAAGAAACAAATGCTTGGGTTTTAGTTGAAGCACTAGTTTTCTGGGATTACGCCTCCCCTTTTTTTTTGCAGGGGGCTTCATTTGGAGACACTCTGACATACTCTTTTTTTTTTTTTTTTTTTTTTTTTTTTTTTGGTCTTTTGGGCCACACCCGGCGGTGCTCAGGGGTTACTCCTGGCTGTCTGCTCAGAAATAGCTCCTGGCAGGCACCGGGGACCATATGGGACACCGGGATTCGAACCAACCACCTTTGGTCCTGGATCTGCTGCTTGCAAGGCAAACGCCGCTGTGCTATCTCCAGGCCCACTCTGACATACTCTTGACTTGGTGCTCTGGAGTTGTTTCTGGCTGTGCTCAGGAGACCATGTGACTTGAGGATAAAACTGAACCTCTTACATGCATGACAATTACCCAAACCTTTGAGCTTTTCACTTGTGCTCAAAGGAGAAAACTTTTTCTTTCAGTCTTTCCCCTGGATACTGTTTTCTTAATATTTGGTATGACAAAACAGGTAAAATAAAACATTCTGTGATAGTATGGTACAACCATACATTGGAATAGCAAACTGCTACTTTAAAGGATATGTTTTGCTACTACATCCATTTGCAAAAATGGGTCTCCATGATATAGCAGTAAGAGAGACTTTAAGGATAGAAAAGCAGCCAAATTTAGGTTAGTACTGTTAGACACTTAGTTCTGTTTTGGTCATTACTGGGGACAAATGTTTGAATCAGGACTTTCTTTTCATTAAAGCCTTCGAATATGAGCTTTTGTGAGAAATCTATTTTTTGTTTGTTTGTTTTTGTTTTTTGGGCCACACCCGGTGATCACTCCTGGCTTGGGGGACCCTATGGAACACCGGGATTGAACTGAGGTCTATCCTGGGTCAGCTGCATGGGAAGCAAGCGCCCTACTGTTGTGCTACTGCTCTGGTCCTATCGTGAGAAATCATTTTATGCTTTAGTTTGGCCAACAGTTCAAACTCTTTCACAGTCTAGTTTCTGCAATTTTAAACAAGTGGATGGAATATTTTTCTTTTTTTATTTTTCTGTTTTGTTTTTGGTTTTTGGGCCACACCTGGTGACACTCAAGAGTTACTCCTGGCTATGTACTCAGAAATCGCTCCTGGCTACAGGAACCATGTGGGACCTGGGGGTTGGGGGAATCAAACCAGGTCCTTCCTGGATCAGCCGCATGCAAGGCTGTGCTATCACTCCAGCCTGGATGGAATATTTTTCTATTTCAGTCTGTTTCTCACTTTCTTCACCTCTTGGAAGCCATCACCAGGCTGTCTTGTCTGCCTTGAAGCCTTCCTTCACGTAGTGGGCTTTGCCCTGTACCTGGTGAACATCTGTGACTTTAGGGATGGACATCTTTGCTCTTTTGCTGTCCCAGCATTTTATACTCCATTCTTCCACTCCTCTGTGGTGTAAATTTAATGCTTGAAAGGATTCTCTTGAGAAAGTGCAGGTTTGCTTTCTGAATGAGAATTTCCAGAATTCAGTCTATCTTATACCTCTTGTAAGATTGATGTTGATGTTGGAGAGATAATCCAGAGGATAAGGCCTTGCATGTAGCCTACTCGTTTTGTTGTTGTTGTTGCTGTTATTTTGGGCCACATCAGCGGTGCTCAGGGGTTGTTCCTGGCTCTATACTCAGGATTACTCCTGGAGGTGCTTGGGGGACCATATGGGATGCCAGGACTCAAAGCTGGGTCTGTCCCTGGTCGGCGGCTTGCCAGGCAAATGCTCTACCGCTATGGTATTGCTCTGGCTGGCCAACTTGTTTGATTCAGCACTGTGAATGATCCCCCGAGCATCACCAGAAATGACCTGAGCACAACCAGGAGTAAGCCCTGAGCACTGCTGTGTGTGATCCCACCCTGAAAAAGAAAGATTGAAATTGCACTACTTTTCCCTTTCTGTAGCAGGTTTACCCCTCTTTTCACCATGACCCAGACATATTTTCATTCCTGGACCAGAGTGATAATAGTAGGTAGGCCTTTCTTTCACAAGGCCAACCTAGTTTTGATCCTTGGCATCCATATGGTCCCCTACCATTGCCAGAAGGAGGAACCCTTGAGCATTGCCAGATGTGGCCCAGAAACAAAAATAACAAAACAAACAAACAAACAAAAAAGACAAATTCCATTTATGATTCTAGTTTAACTACAGTATAGTCTGATCCCTTGTTCTTATTTTAGAAATGAGAGCCCAAATACTCTTTATTGAGTTTTTTATATCTTACCAAAGTAGTAATCCTAATATTTACTTTGCTATTTTCAAAGTAAGTAATTGGGATAGCTAGACTGTTCACAGTGGAGTCATTTAGCCAGTGCTGTTAATAAAATTCTACTAAAATGAAATACTAATCATTTAGTCTTGATGAAAAGCTGATATTAATAACTGTTGTCATGGTTGTTTAAAATTATATTTTATTTTAGTGATATAGAATTTGCCTTTTTTTGAATTTACCATTTTAAATATTAAGTTTATAGTTTGGTGATATTAATTACACTCAAACTGCTGTACAACTGTCTTCATTGTCTGAGATGTTTCATCCACAAAAAAGTTGCACTCAATAGACAATGACTTCATTCTCTTCTCCTTCCTACCCCCATGTAACCTCTATCCCACTTTCCCTGAATTTTCAAATTCTTCAATGTTTCATCTAATTGGAATCATGCAATATTCTTTTGTATGTTATTTTCAAGTCTCATTCTTGTGGCATATATCAGAATGTCATTCCTTCTTATAGTAGGAAGTATCTGTTCCAGATAATATTATATTAGATGTATATATAGACCACATTTTGTTTATCCATCACTGATGAGCACTAATGTTGTTTTCACCTTTTGTCTACTGTAATTAATGCTACTTTTCACACTAGTGTACAGGTATTTATTTGAGTTCCTATTTAACATTTTTTGTTTCTTTTTGTTTGTTCGTTTTCTGGGTCACACTCTGTAGCACTCAGGGATTACTCCTGGGTCTGTGCTCAGAAGTTACTCCTGGCAGGCTCAGGAGGGTTGCCAGGGATCAAACTTGGATGGGCAAACATCCTACCTTCTGTGCTATCACTTCAGCCCATTTAAGTATTATTTTTATATTTCTAATTATGACATTTTGTTGGATCGGATGTTTGTTTGTTTATTTATTTATTTTGAGCCAAACTGGTCACTTCTTGTGGGCTATACTTGGCTCAATATTTGGGGTCCTTCCAAGCAGGGCTTAGAAAACTGCTTTTCTTTCCTCTAAATTCTGGTACAAGACAAGGCTGTCCACTCTCACCACTCCTCTTCAACATAGTACTGTAAGTTCTTGCTATAGTGATCAGGCAAGAAAAAGATATCAAGGGAATCCAGATAGGAAAGGAAGAAGTCAAGTTCTCATTGTTTGCAGATGACATGATACTCTACTTAGAAAACCCTAAAGACTCTACGAAAAAGCTTCTAGAAACAACAGATTCATATAGCAAGGTGGCAGGCTACAAAATCAACCTACAGAAATCAATGGCCTTTTTATACACCAATAATGATAGGGAAGAGATGGAAGTCAGGAAGGCAATCCCATTCACAATAGTGCCACACAAACTCAAATATCTTGGAGTCAACTTGACCAAAGACGTGAAGGACCTATACAAAGAAAACTATAAAGCCCTGCTCCAAGAAATAAGAGAGGACACACGGAAATGAAAACACATATCCTGCTCATGGTTTGGCAGGATTAACATCATTAAAATGGCAATACTCCCCAAAGCATTATACAGATTTAATGTGATCCCCTTAAAAATACCCATGACATTCTTCAAAGAAGTGGATCAAACACTTATGAAGTTCATCTGGAACAATAAACACCCTCGAATAGCTAAAGCACTCCTAGGGAAAAGGAAAATGGGAGGCATTACTTTCCTCAACTTTAAACTGTACTACAAAGCAATAGTTATCAAAACAGCATGGTATTGGAATAAAGACAGACCCTCAGATCAGTGGAATACGCTTGAGTTCTCAGAGAACATTCCCCAGGCATACAATTACCTAATTTTTGACAAAGGAGCAAGAAATCCTAAGTGGAGCAGGGAAAATCTCTTCAACAAGTGGTGCTGGCAGAACTGGTTAGCCACTTGCAAAAAAGCGAACATAGACCCCCAGTTAACATCATGTACAAAGGTAAAATCCAAATGGATTAAAGACCTTGATATCAGACCGGATACCAATAAGGTATATAGAATAACACGTCGGTATTATTGAGACTAAAGGTATCTTTCAAGGAGGAAACTGCACTTTCCAAACAAGTGGAAGCAGAGATTAACAGATGGGAATACATTAAACTGAGAAGCTTCTGCACCTCAAAAGAAATAGTGCCCAGGATACAAGAGTCACCCACTGAGTGGGAGAAACTATTCACCCAACATCCTTCAGATAAGGGGCTAATATCCAAAATATACAGGGCACTGACAGAACTTTACAAGAAAAAACATCTAATCCTATCAAAAAATGGGGAGAAGAAATAAACAGATACTTTGATAAAAAAGAAATACAAATGGCCAAAATGCACATGAAAAAATGCTCCTCATCACTAATCATCAGGGAGATGCAAATCAGAACAACGATGAGATACCACCTCACACCACAGAGATTGGCGCACATCACAAAGAATGAGAAAAATCAGTGCTGGCGGGGATGTGGAGAGAAAGGAACTCTTATCCACTGCTGGTGGGAATGCCGTCTAGTACAGCCTCTATGAAAAGCGATATGGAGGTTCCTTCAAAATCTGGAAATTGAGCTCCCATTCAACCCAGCTATTCCATTCCTAGGGATATACCCTAGGAACACAAGAATACAATACAAAAACCCCTTCCTCACACCTATATTTATTGCAGCACTATTCACAATAGCCAGGCTCTGGAAACAACCAAGATGAATGGCTAAAGAAACTGTGGTACATATATACAATGGAATATTATGCAGCCATCGGGAGAGATGAAGTCATGAAATTTTCCTATACATGGATGTACATGGAATCTATCATGCTCAGTGAAATAAGTCAGAAGGAGAGAGAGAGAGACGCAGAATAGTCTCACTCATCTATGGGTTTTAAGAAAAATAAAAGTCATTTTTGTAACAATCCTCAGAGACAATGAGAGGAGGGCTGGAACACCAGCTCACTCCATGAAGCTCACCACAAAGAGTGGTGAGTACAGCTATAGAAATAACTAAAAGGGGGCTGGAGAGATAGCATGGAGGTAAGGCATTTGCCTTTCATGCAGGAGGTCATCGGTTCGAATCCCAGCGTCCCATATAGTCCCCCGTGCCAGCCAGGAGCAATTTCTGAGCATGGAGCCAGGAATAAACCCTGAGCACTGCCGGGTGTGACCCAAAAACCACAAAAAAAATAAAAATAAAAATAAAACAACTACACAGAGAACTACCATAATCAAGTGAATGAATGAGGAACTAGAAAGCCTGTCTGGAGTACAGGTGGGGATGGGGTGGGATGGAGGGAGATTTGGGACATTGGTGGCAGGAATGCTGCACTGGTGAAGGGGGGTGTTCTTTACATGACTGAAACCTAATCACAATCATTTATGTAATCAAGATATTCAAATAAAGAGAAACATTTTTAAAAAAGTATTATATATGTATTATTAATGCAATGCATGTACACAAAAAATAAAGTTTATTTTATTGGTAAAAAAAAGAAGACTGCTTTTCAATGAGTGCAGTACCTGGGATCAAGCAAGCAAAGGCCTCCTTCATACAAAGTATTCACTAACCCTTTGAGATTAGTTCTTTGGCTTTACTATGATGAATTTGGTTGTGATTGTTGTTGCTGCTGTTTTTGGCTTTTTTGGTCACATGGGATACTCCCTCTGGATTGAGGAATCACTCCTGGTGGGCTTGGGGAATATAAACTGGGTATTGAACCTGGATTAACCAAAGGCAAGGCAGGTGTCCTACCCACTGTTCTATCTCTTTGACTCACTATGATGAACTTTTAAAGAAACTCCCAATAGTTTTCCATAATAGCTACACATTTTGTTTTTCTTTGGTTGTGGTTTTTGGGTCACGCCCAGCAGCGCTCAGCTCAGGGGTTACTCCTGGCTCTACGCTCAGAAATCGCTACTGGGGACAAATCACTGTCCTTCTGCATGCAAGGCAAACGCTCTACCTCCATGCTATCTCTCCGGCCCCAATGGCTACACATTTTAAAAATCACCAGTTTTTTTTTATTTTTGTTCTGTTTTTCTTCTTTTTTTGAGGGGGAAAAATGGGTGGTACCAGGACCAAACAGTCTTATGAACATTGAGTGGAAATGAAAAATGATCAGACTAAAACACCAAACCCAAAGTCAATGACAGCAGAAGCGATACCCAATCTACAACAAGCTATACACAGAGGGGAGCAGTTACACTAGCAGTCCAGGGGGGTATGTATGGGATGCATGCTAGGAAAAGGGGTGGAGGGAGGACCACATTGGTGGTGGGAATGGTCCTGATTCATTGTCACTATGTACCTTAAATATTACTGTGAAAGATTCGTAATTCACTTTGATCACAGTGAAAATCATTAAAAAGAAATCACCAGTTTTGTACCAATATATAAAATGCCCTTGTCCTTACCAATACTTTGTAATAAGAACCATTTAGTAAGCATGAAGTAGGGTCTCATTTTTATTTGCATTACTCTAATGGTTAATAATGCTGAACTTTGTTTCATGCATTTCTTGGCCATTCATTTTGTTTGCTAATTTTATTTATTTTGGTTTTGTGGCCATATCCTTCCTGAATTGCTTAGGGCTTGCTCCTGGCTTTCCACTCAAGTATCACTCCTGGTGGGGTTCAGGAGACCTTATGGAGACTGAGGATTAAACCCGGGTCAGCTGCATACAAGGCAAGCTCCCTGCGTAGTATACTGTCACTCTGGCCCCACTTCTTGTACCATAGCAACTTCGTTCATTTGCCAATTAAAACATTTTTTATGTTTTGTAGATAATAACCTATCTAAGATATATTATTTGCAAATATTTTCTTTTCTATTTAGTAGATTATATTTACTTTTGAATTGAGTCCGAGGTAAACAGAAGTTTTGACATGTTATACCAGCATTGTGCACTAGAAATATAGTATGTATATGCTATTTAATTTTAAAAAAGTATTTTGCTGGGAGGCCAGAGAGATAGTACAATGGGTAAGATACATTCTTTGCACATGGCTGACCTAGGTTTTATTACATGCATACTAGGAGTGATTCCTGAGTGCAAAGCCAGCATCTTTTGGGGGGTCTGGACCCCCCAAAAATATTTTTGCTGTTGATAGGTTTAGTGTTGGAATGATATGCACATGGAACCATCATTAATAGAATTACAAAGCACTGTAACTCAGTAAAGATAAAATATAAAAAATTGAAAATAGCACAAAAATTTGTAAGCTTTTTTAAAAAAGGTTTTATTTTGCAGTTATATTTTACACTTGATCTTAGCCAAAAGGCCAAGAAGTGATTTTTTGCAGTTATATTTTAAAATAGTGGTTGGTTTTAGTAATACATTTTGTCTAACGAAAATACTTTTCATGTTATTCATGTAAAGTGATTGACCTTTAATCTTTTTAAAGACAATACTACTTCAAAATTGATTGTGTATTTATATTAACTATATATTTTTATACAATTTGGACTGATAACTTTTCAAGGCTTAATAGCTATGTGTGACTCTTCTGTTTCGGTTAGCTGTTGTATGCTATAATAGGTATTGAATTTGTATATATTTGGTCTGTTGTAAAATGTTTTTGATGTTTACTTAATAGATTTTTTGTTTACTTTTAAAAATAATTTAATTATCACTGTGATATACTGTTACAAAGTTGTTCCGTTATCATCTAAAGCAATAGAATTAGTGTATTGAAGTTTGTCACTTTATTTTTATTTATATCTTGTTTAGGGGCTTGAGATACAGGACATTGATTAAAGCACTCACTTTATATACAGCCAACCTTCGTTCAATCCCTGTCACTGCAGCTGTTCCCTGATCACACCAGAGTAGTACCGGGGGTATGGGGCACCCTAAAACAAACCAAGAGTAAAAATAAAATAAGTTATAAAAAATGGTGTCTTAAAAATCTGAAGAGTGATAAGGTCAGCATAGTTGAATAGACATTGGTGACAGATACCTTTGTTAGAGAAAATTGAATGGAAAAAATTTGGTAGTTATGATGAGCTATCATCTTGGGAGTTTCTGTTTGGGCTTGAGTATTTGTTGCAAGGAGTGTGACTATCCTCCAGCTTGATGATTTGTTCTAAGGACACAGAAATTAGAAAAGGTGCTAAATTTAAGATATTATTTAGCACAGCAAAAGGATGTAGATTAAAGTTAACAAAGTAAGGGTTATGAACATAGAGTCCAACAGACACTAGTCATGTTTTTAAGCTTGCTTCTTGTCCTGATGTTGCAGTCTTTTTTTTTTTTCAGCCATCCTTATAACAAACAATAGATGCATTAGATGTCCTGGATTTTCCCTGGGATTTAGTTATATGGGCATGGAAGCATTCATAGGAAGGGACCATCTTTTGCTACTCTGTCTTGATCCCAGAATTCAAATTGATAAAATGTGGCTTAAAGCTTCAATTAGGCAAAACTAGGCATTTACCTTAATTCAAACATTAACATAAAGCATGTGGTATGACCAAGATCTTATAAAATATACAGTGAAACTTATTAGGCAGGGCATTCCCAAAATTTAGAGATTAGATCCTAGGAGTCTGTCATTGGCAAGAGTTTTCTTGGTAATATATTGTTTGATGCATCATTTCTAACCTCTGCCCTTGGTTTGCAGTTAGCAATTTGATACCCCCCAGGGTGTTTCTGGAGCTTTACAGGAGCTGGTGTAGCATAGATTTTTACAGAACAAAAAGGCAGGTGACATAGATAGTAGCACAGTTCACCTCATATACCTAATATAGATAGTACACAAATCGCATGGATTACTATTGTCGAATTAGAACTACATATGAGGTCTTTGATAACTCAAAAATCTTGTATTTGGGATCACTCTACAGTTCATAAATTTCTTAGTTGGGGTAAACTCTTAGGTTGTTTATTTTTATAAATTCATCTAGGTGAAACACATTTTTTAATTTTTAAAAATTACAATTTAGACAGTATGATTACAATAGTGTTTAAATTTACAGTATTGTTGTTCAAAGTTATATCATACTTTTACCACTGTTCTTACATCACCTCTGCTTACATCTTTTTTCCCTTCTCCTTTTACTATTTATTGAAGGACAGCTATGATTTGGATGCCTATAGTTATTACCTCACTTTGACATCACCAGCATGCCTACACCCTATTCAGTGTCCTTGCTTCCTATTCACATCATTGCGCCTTCCGCCTCCTCAACCCTAACCCCTAGAATTTCCAGGTTTTAATTCAATGCTGTTATTTGAAACAATGCTCCTCTTCTCATTAGTCTTTTAAAAAGTTTTGAAATTAAACTTAATCACTATGAGACAGTTATAAAATTGTTAATGATTGAGTTTCAGTCATATAATGTCCAACACCTATTCCTTGACCAGTGTCCAATAGATAGCCACCGATGTTTCTTTCCTTAACAAATTTTTTAATATTGCTTAGGAAATGATAAATCACATTAATATTTATGCCTTTGATATGCAAAATTACCATGATGTCCATGACCTGTCACTGCCTCTCTTCTAGTCTGGGCGTCTGTGCCCTGCATGCTCTCTCACATTGTTTTGTAACTGTTTCTCTATTTCAGTGTCAGGGTGTCCATTTTTCAGTATTGTTCTGTGTTTTTACTTAGACTCTATTCTGGATATTATTTCATGTAGTCATTTGCATACAGTGTTTGCCATTTAATAATCAGGCCAACAGAAAAATCAGCAATAGAAACTGGTTATGCAGGGTAGCAGAAGGTTGTACTCTGAAGTTAGATTAAAAACTTAAAAAAATTTTTTTAACTTAAAAATTTTTTAGTCTTTTTTTAAAATTAGATGACGAGGAGTGGAGAACTAGTATCTATAAAGGACCATAGAAATTCTAGAAAAAAAATAAAAGTAATTTACAGAACACAACTCATAGGTTTAACTGCATATTGAATGCACCTTGAATATGGAAGTTTAAGTTGGAAAATATTCAGGAACATGCATTTATTTGTCTTATTTGGTGTTATTGCCAAACTAAAAAATTAGAAACTTTTAAACATCTCACCAGATTATATCTCTTGTTTTAGAATTTTTGGATTAATTAATTAGAACAGGATTTTAACTTTTGCTATTTTAAGATAATTTAAATTTGGTGGGTTTTTGTTTGTTTTGTTTTACTGCATTGGTAGAAGATGTGGGGCCACACTGGCACTGCTCAAGGGCTATTCCTGGCAGTGTGCTTCATATGGACCCCAGACCGTGCTTGGGGAGCTAGATGTGGATGAAGTTGAGATTGAACTAGGGTCAGCTGCATGCAAGTCAAATTCCATAACCACTGTGATATCTGTGGTTCATCAAACTTTTTTTTAAATCAATGCCTTGATATTAGGAATTGAACACAGAAACTTAGGCATACAAGGAATGTACTCTACCCCTGAACTATATTTTGGGCCCTTTGGGTTTCTTTTTATATATTTATGTAGTAATGTTGGATTACTGATCCTACCCTAATCAATAATTGTAATCCATCCTTCTGCTCCTAAAATGGAGTGCAGCTCAGGGGAAGAAGATCGAAGAATGAGCCCAAGCCTTCCTCAGACCCTTGCTTTTATTGACAAGAATCAGGTACCACCCTAGGGTGGGAGCAGGATACCAAGTAAGGAATAATCCAATCACCAGGTCACACCTAGGGTGGATTACAATTATTGATTAGGGCAGGATCAGTAACCAACATAGTATGAAGTTAGTAAAATGTATCATCACTTAGGAATTTGTAAAATCCTCAGCCTTTGAATACACAAGAATTATTCAGAAATAATACATAGTGCTCACTTGTTTAGTACAGTAAGGCAATAAGAATAAGGCCTTAGAATGAGGAAAAGAATTAGCATACTTAAAAATGCTAGACAAATATTCTGAGCTGAATGATAAATATGTATTTTAGCTTAAGGGAGTAATAGGACTTTTTTTTTCTGAGATAGCTTAGCGATTATAATATACTGATAATCTGATTAAATAATTTACCACAATTGGAAATAATTAAGTAGAAAAGAAATGTTGGTTAGATGACTGAGAAATTGGTTTGAAGAGCAAGTTAGTATATATTTTATTTTATTATATCAAAGCTGTCACTGTGAATTGTACCATTACTTTATATACTACTAAGTCAAAGAAAGTTGGCAGTTATTATAAGATAATATCATTGTTTGGGAAAAGGTAAATAATTTCCCTAGTTTGAAGTTTCATTTATGTTGTTTTTTTCAGCCAGGGAAGCTTTTTGAACCTATTTATAAAAGTGAGATGATATAAACCATTAGGGCAATTAAATGAATTAATAGACATATGTTTCTGGTTTGGGGTGGGCATTTGGTACCTGTATGGCTTTCCTTTCTCCTCCTAAAAGTAGCACAAATGTGTCTTTGGGAAGAGAATTCTAACAGCTTACTAAGGTAAAACAAAAAAACATATTGACTCAATAGAAACATAGAGTAAATTCTATGGAGTGACATTCTTTATTCTCTCTTTCCCCAACCTCTTCATCTCTGTGTTTTCATTTTGGATTTTTTTAGACTAGATTAGATGAAGTGATTAATATTTTTAATGGTAGAACCTCTACATCAAAATAGTTTTGATATTTTCAAATTATTGCTTTGGTTGAGGGCTCCTTGGCAGTGCTCTAGGGCTCAGGAATCTTTCCTGGTGATACTTGGTCAGGTTTTGTTCAGTGCTTCAGCAGGTGATTTACTTCTGTCAGTCCTGCTGTGTAGTGTTAGGTTGGTTTGGTGGTGCTGGAGGCCACCATAGTTATACTGGCTATGCTGAGGGTTCTCCAGGGCTATATTCACTTGTGTTCATGTTTTCAAGGTGTTCATGTTCACAACCACATGGGCCACATTTTGTTGGGATTCAAACTTAGGCATCTACCTCTAACAGCTGAACCAACGCTTCATATTGTTGTTGTTTTTTTTATATATATATCCAATTCTAAAATTATGTATAACAATCTCAACTTTTTACTCTGTAGAATTTTTTTTTTTTACTCTGTAGAATTCTGATACTACTATAATAAAAACAGCATTGCTCAGTGCCACAGGTTGAATCCGATGCCTCAAATATGCAGAGTATGTGCTAGCCAACAGAGTTATCTCTGTTGTTCCAGTGAATTTCTAGTTCCAGTGAGTGTATCTTCACTAAGAGGGTAGGATTGTATGGTTGTTGATGGAAGGAAGAGTTCATTATATTTCCATTTTAAATGTACTGTATAAATGGAGAATACCATTTTGCTTGAGCTGTAAACCTGTGATAGCTTTAATTTTGGTTATTCTGTTCTTTTTTTTTTCTTCAGGATTTTCCAAGTCACATTCAGTTGATAGGATGAAAAAATTTAAGAGAAGATTGTCCCTCACACTTAGAGGAAGTCAGACTATTGATGAATCATTGTCTGAATTGGCTGAACAAATGACTATTGAAGAAAACAGCAGTAAAGATAATGGTAAATATCTGGGGAATAAGGAAAAGGAGGGGGATTCTTTGCCTTTTAAATTATTTTATAAATACAATGTAGAGGTGGGGCTGGCGAGGTGGCGCTAGAGGTAAGGTGTCTGCCTTGCAAGCGCTAGCCAAGCAAAGGACCCCGGTTTGATCTCCTGGCGTCCCATATGGTCCCCCCAAGCCAGGGGCAATTTCTGAGCGCGTAGCCAGGAATAATAACCCCTGAGCATCAAACGAGTGTGGCCCGAAAAACCAAACAAACAAAAAATACAATGTAGAGGAATTTTCGGATTATTTCCAAATAGATTCCTTTGAGTTTTTTAATAACATCTTATGAATTTTAGGATACCAAGAACTACAGACTATGCTTGCTTTACTTGAAGGTATTTAGTTTATCTGGTGTCTAATCTTAATGAATTATGCTGTTGCATTCATTTTTATTTTCCACTGGTTTCTAAAAATGTCTTGTGTATTTTTATTCTAGTTGCTAGGTGGCTTTTAAAATTACTATTTAAATATTTTGTTCTTAAAATTTGTTCAGGTTTTAGTATTTCTTTTTTTTTTTTTTTTTTTGGGTTACACCCGGCAGTGCTCAGGGGTTATTCCTGGCTCCATGCTCAGAAATTGCTCCTGGCAGGCACGGGGGACCATATGGGGCGCCAGGATTTGAACCAATGACCTTCTGCATGAAAGGCAAACGCCTTACCTCCATGCTATCTCTCCGGCCCAGGTTTTAGTATTTCTTTTTTTTTTTTTTTTTTTTTTGGTTTTTGGGCCACACCCGGTGACGCTCAGGGGTTACTCCTGGCTATGCGCTCAGAAGTCGCTCCTGGCTTGGGGGACCATATGGGACGCCGGGGGATCGAACCGCGGTCCGTCTCCTAGGCTAGCGCAGGTAAGGCAGGCACCTTACCTCCAGCGCCACCGCCCGGCCCCAGGTTTTAGTATTTCTTAAAAGTGTAGAGAAATTCCTGTTTGAGGCTTCATCATTGTTTTACAATATTTTATGTGCATGTTTTCCATTTAGATGACAAGGTTCATGACTTCAGTAAATATTATTGTTTTCTTTATATTAGTAAATATATTGAAATATTATGGAGGAGTAGTAAGAAGGGTTATAATATTGTACTTGCTTTGACCATTTTTTTTTTTTTACATTGAAGTAAAAAGAGCTTGTTAAAAAGTTTTAGTCTATGTACTGTGCAAAAATAAGTGAGTCTTGGAGTTGAACATACCTTCGAGGGGAACAATATTTTCTTAAAAAGTTTTTTTTCTAAGCAATTTTTTTTTTTTTTTTTTGGTTTTTGGGTCACACCTGGCAGTGCTCAGTGGCCAATTCAGGCTCTATGCTCAGAAATCGCTCCTGGCAGGCATGGGGGACCATATTCCGGGATGCCAGGATTCAAACCACCGTCCTTTTGCATGCAAGGCAAACACCCTACCTTCATGCCATCCCTCCTCCCCCTTAACTTTTATTATTTATTTTTTTTTTTTTTGGTTTTTGGGTCACACCTGGCAGCGCTCAGGGGTTATTCCTGGCTCTATGCTCAGAAATTGCCCCTGGCAGGCACTGGGGACCAAATGGGATGCCAGGATTCGAACCACTGTCCTTCTGCATGAAAGGCAAACGCCTTACCTCCATGCTATCTCTCTCGCCCCAAATTATTTTTTAATTGAATTTTAGTCATATAGTAATGCTCCAACACTCATTCTTTCATCTGTATACACTGCCTGTCACCAATGTTCCCAGTTTTGAGGGAAATTTAGATTATTTTCTGGAATAATTTAGTATTGTCTTAAAATGCTTAAATGTATTTAAAGTATTTAAAACATAGTTAAATGTTGAAAATATTTATTTCAATAATTTTATGACATTAAAACTTTTGTCATAGTAAATTTAATACATAGTAAAGAGATAGGAACTCTTGATTTTCTTGGTCTTAATTACTTAAGACAGCATTTGAAATAGTCATAATGCTAATGATTCTTCTTTGTTGATAATGCTGGTAGACTGTTTTTATTTAGATTATTTTCTGTGCCTATCAACATGTGGATTTTTGCCAACATCTTGATAAGGTTCCTATGCCTTTTGAGCCATCTTTTGATGCCTGTTATCAGATTCCAACTTATTTGTTCTTTAGAAAATTCATTTTAGAGCATAAAAGCTTCTGAGACAGGTAATTTACTCAAACCACAGTCAATTACAACTTAATGGTTGGGAATCATAGTATAATTAAGTTATCTTCATACAATATGTGTCCAGTTTGAGTAAGAAGTAGTTTGTGTTTAAGAGCTGTATATTGGGGTCGGAGCGGTGGCACAAGTGGTAGGGCATTTGCCTTGCTCGCCTTACCCTAGGACGGACCGTGGTTCGATCTCCCGGCATCCCATATGGTCCCCCAAGCCAGGTGCAATTTCTGAGCATAGCTAGGAGTAACCCCTGAGCAGCATCAGGTGTGGCCCAAAAACCAAAACCAATCCAAACCAAACCAAACCAAAACAAAACAAAACAAAAAACCCTGTATATTGACCATGTTAGCGTCAAGAGGAGGAAAAATATGGTCTATGATTTCCCTAAGTAAATTATCTTATTTCTTTAAAAGTTGAACAGAATTACCATATGACCCAGCAGGTTCTCTCCCCCACCCCCCACCCCCAATATTTGGGCCATACCACCAGTAGTCAGGGCTTACTTCTGGCTCTTTACTATGGAATCACTCCTGACAGTGCTTTGGGGTACTCATGTGGTGCAAGGGCTCTAACTGGACTCAGCTGCATGCAAAGCAGGTGCCTTAACCCCTCTTCCATCTCTCCATCCCAAAGATTTTATCTTTAAAGTAGTTAGCTTGAACTTATTCTTTTTTCCATTTTTAAGGTACCTTTTACTGTTTTAATTAAACATTGAAATTATTGAATTTTATGAAGATGACAATTTAAATTTGCTTCTATAACACTATAGATTCATGTTCGTATTGCTATCATAATCTTCTCCATTTGATTTCTCATCTGAAAGAATTTTTTTCACAAGACTCCCCCCCAGAAACACCTTCCACTCACACATCTATGCTAATTTTATAGTCTCAAAGAATTGTTTTGTCCACCTCTTCATTCATGTGTGCACGCACACACTATACTGATTATTTTTTAAATAAACATAAATCCAAGTCACAAGCAATAAGAGACTACAAGAACATTTGACCAGAAGTTCATGCTGATAAGAAAGATAGAGATTTACTTTATTTTCAAGCACTTGGAGAACAATTTTTGAGATAGCCAGTATTGGCAAAACTTTCCTGAGGCATCCAAACAAGATAATGGATTGCATGATTCTTATAACATTTTGTTATTAGTTTGCTAAATCAGGAAACTATATTGTTGAAGAATTAATACTGGCTGTAAGTGCAGCAAAACACATAGTACTCACAAGCCTTTTGTCTAATACTACCAAGGAAATGTCTTCGAGCAATAGTACAGTGCAAAGAAGAATCAGTGTTTTAAAGAATTGATGTTTAAGATGTTAAAGAAATCCCAGAGGTCAAAGAGATTTCATAAGGCTGTATACAGACAGCCAGCTTGGGTTCCATCCCCAGCACTACATATTACCACTGAGCCATGCCAGAAGTGATTTTTGAGCTATAGAACTAAGAGTAAACCCTCAGTACTTCAGGTATGGCTAAAAAGCCTCCCACCAAAGAAGACACGAATTGAATGAATGAAGCTCCACTTTTAGCATGCATGTAATTTATTTTTTAAAAAAAATACCGGGATTTATTATTTACTAAAAATGGGTACATAGGGGCTGGGGTAATAGTGCAGTGGTAGGGCATTTGCCCTGCACACAGCTAATTTAGGACAGACCTGGGCTCGATCCCCTGGTGTTCCATATGATCCCCCAAAGCCAGGGTGATTTCTGACCACGTAGCCAGGAGTAATCCCAGAGCATTACCGGGTGTGGCCCAAAAAATAAAAAAAAGTTGTACATTGGTAGTACACATATATATTATTTATATATTGTATATATATTTATATATAATTTTTGTTCGTTTTTTTGGGTCACACCCAGCAGTGCTCTGCACTGAGAAATCACTCCTGGCAGGGTTGGGGGACCATGTGGAATGCCAGGAATCGAACCCAGGACCATTCTAGGTCGGCCACATTCAAGGCAAAAACCCTACTGCTATCTTTCCGACCCCAAACTTACATTCTTTCATTTGAATTATTTTTTTAATTTAAATAGAAATTCCCCTGAGTAATATGTCAGTTGCTTCCGTGTACTTCAGCAGTGATTGGGTTTTCTTACATATGTCATTCATTGTCAATATTTAGTTGCCAGAAATCTGAATGAATGCCTACATAAGTCATTACGTTATTTTACTAAAGCAAGTAATAATGGCAGAATTTTTTTTTGTTTTGTTTTTGTTTTTGTTTTTTGGGCCACACCCGGCAATGCTCAGGGGTCACTCCTGGCTGTCTGCTCAGAAATAGCTCCTGGCAGGCACGGGGGACCATATGGGACCCGGATTCGAACCAACCACCTTAGGTCCTGGATCAGCTGCTTGCAAGGCAAACACCACTGTGCTATCTCTCCGGGCCCAATGTCAGAATTTTTTTTAAGTACTTCGTATTGAAAATGTTCAATAGTTTAACCCTTCATATATAGAAATTATTGCCAATTAAAAGATGAGTATTTGGGTTGGTTTTATAAATTATTTGACTCAATACTAGACTTTCTAGAAAACAAAGATGATGATGCTTCATGAGCCAATTTGATTGTTTCCTAAAATGATAGTTTATTTGACAGTTTTGTTTATAAATGTAATGAAATGAATCTACAGCTCTTATCATGGTGGGCGAACAAGTTCGACACAAAGAGCCAAAATTTTAAACTGTGAGAGTCAGAGAGACATACCATGCCAAAACAGACAAACACACAAAAGCATATAATTTTAACAATAATATATTAAACACATACTGCATTTTGCCATTTTAAGTGAGGGTAAAAATCCTGCGGTGATGGTGAGGGTGTGCTGCATCCTCCACACTTAAGAACTAATGGCAAGATGTGCCACAACATGTGACACACGGCCCCCCCCCCCCCCCCGCTGATAAGAGTGTTCGCCATCCGTCTTAGGTAATGAGCTAAATTTTTTTTTTTTTTTTTTGCTCCCTCTAATGAGCTAAATTTAATCAAAATTTAAAACTGTTCTTTCAGGGGGCGGCGAGGTGGTGCTAGAGGTAAGATGTCTGCCTTGCAAGTGCTAGCCAAGGAAGAACCGTGGTTCCATCCCCCCCCCCCCAGCGTCCCTTATGGTCCCCCCAAGCCAGGGGCAATTTCTGACGCTTAGCCAGGAGTAACCCCTGAGCATCAAACAGGCGTGGCCCTAAAAACCAAAACAAAAAAACAAACAACAAACTATTCTTTCATGATTTTTGACAAAATTACTACTATACAAATAAAGTTTAGAATGATGAAATATCAGCCGGTTTCCAAATTTACTTTAACAGTAAATAAACAGCATGGAGGCTTTTTACCTATTCAGAGCTTGGCACTCTCCATCTGATTACAGTGATTTGAAAATTTTATGTTTTTGATTTTGGGCCACATCCAACTTGCTCAGGGCTCTCTCCTGGCAGGGAGATGTGAGTAATTGAACCTAGGTTGGACATGCAAGCCAGACTCCTCTGCTGTATCTGACTGTTCCATATGTGGATATAAATGAAACATTCATTAAAATGAACATTCCTGATTGTATTTTGGAACCCGTTTTCAAGTTAGAAAAGTTCCCCAAACTGTGAGATCTGACAGATAAATTATAGTTAACATTTAAAGATGACTACCAACAGTTCTAGCCACAAAGCTAGATCCCTACATTTTCTCCTGTAGTATTGGTGACCTTACAGAAGTCTTAGATTGCATCCTTATTAATTACTCATGGGTTCAATATGGTCACAAATCAATTAAAATATGAAGCTAACTAAAAATAACTAATTATCATATTTACTGTTGAGGGGCTGTAGCGATAGCACAGCAGGTAGCGCATTTGCTTTGCTTGTGGCTGATCTGAGTTTGATCCCCAGCATCTGAACTGGCCCCCTGAGCTTGCCAGGAGTAATGCCTGAGCACCACTGGGTGTGACCCCAAAACAAAAATAAAACAAAGAAAACTGTTGATTAAAAATAGTCAAACATTAGTAATTTGGTAGTAGCGTACCAAGTTCATCTTTCTTATTAGTATGATATATTTTGAGGGGGGCACACCTTGTGATTCTTAGGGATACTGCTGGCTATGTGCTCAGAAATCGCTCCTGGCTTGAGGGACCATATGGGATGCCGGGGATTGAACTCCACGGTCCATCCTAGGTTGTAAATGCATGCAAGGCAAATGTCCTACCACTTGCACTGCCATTCCGGCCCCTTATTAGTATGATTTTTAATCCTAACTATATGTAGCTTTTTCTTTAATACTTGATTTTAATTTTCCGTGTAATGTAAATGTGATTGTGGTTGTTTTTATTTGAGGGGTACACACCAATTATGCTCAGGGGCTACTTCTGGCTCTGTACTCAGTAAGTATTCCTGGCATTGCCCAGGGTCCATATGGGACACCCAAGAATCCAACCTGGGTTGGCTGTGTGCTAGGCAAGTGTGTGGTTTTTTGGGTCACGCCCGGTGGTGCTCAGAGGTTACTCCTGGCTGTCTGCTCAGAAATAGCTCCTGGCAGGCACGGGGGACCATATGGGACACCGGGATTCAAACCAACCACCTTAGGTTCTGGATCAGCTGCTTGCAAGGCAAACACCGCTGTGCTATCTCTCAGGGCCCGACAAGTGTGGTTTTAATAAAGTTATAATGTCAAACTTAAAAGTATCTTATTTACAACATCATTCTTTTTTTTTTTTTTTTTTTTTTTTTTTTTTTTGGTTTTTGGGCCACACCCAGCGGTGCTCAGGGGTTACTCCTGGCAGGCACGGGGGACCATATGGGACACCGGGATTCGAACCAACCACCTTTGGTCCTGGATTGGCTGCTTGCAAGGCAAACACCGCTGTGCTATCTCTCCGGGCCCACAACATCATTCTTTATTATGTAATAGTAATGCTTACTGTGAAATATGAATATAGATAAATGAAAAGAATGTAAATTTATTACTACATTTTTGTTTGTTTCCTTAAAAAAGGATCAGTTTCCAGGGAAATACGGTGCTCCATGGTTGGTTTATTTGTTTGTTTGCTGTTTGTTTTTCTGGAAAGGAACAGTAGGCAAAATACTTTTGGGAACTGTTTTCTAAAACATAGCTAATTAATAATAAAATATATATGAGGATGCCCATTATGTAGAAAAAGTAAGGAAATACTCTTGAATCATATTAAAATAAGCAAAGGAGCGGTGGTGCAAGTGGTAAGGCATGCGTTAGCCTAGGACAGACTGCAGTTCGATCCCCTGGCATCCCTTATGGTTCCCCAAGACAGGAACGATTTCTGAGTGAATAGCTAGGAGTAACCCCTGTGCTGACATCACCAAGTAGAGTGGAAAAGCCCAAAAAAAAAAAAAAAGCGAAAAGAAATAAAAAATCTTTGTGCTGTATTATTGTTTTTAATTTTTTAATATCTTTATTTAAAACTCCATGATTACATACATGACTGTGGTTGGGTTTCAGTCACAAAAAGAACACACCCCCCCCTTCACCCAGTGCAACATTCCTACCACCAGTGTACTCCATCGCCCTCCACCCACACCCACTGCCTGTATTCCAGACAGCTTTCTACTTCTCTCACTTATTAACATTGTCCTGGTAGTTGTTAGTGTATTGTTTCTCAAACTGCACTCATCACTCCTTGAGGTGAGCTTCATATCGTGAGCCGGTCCAGCCCTCATCTCTGGGCATTATTGTAATAGGGTCTTTTACTTTTCTTAAAACCCATAGATAAGTGAGACTATTCTGTGTGTGTCTCTCTCTCTGACTTATTTCACTCAGCGTAATAGATTCCATGTACATCCATGTATAGGAAAACTTCATCTCTCCTGATGGCTGCGTAGTATTCCATTACGTTGAATTATAAGTTTTATAATTTTATAAGTTTTATAATTATATGTTATTATAAGTTTTATAATTGCTAATTTGATTATGTAAAATGGCAAGTTAGGTCAGTTTTAAGAACTTATTTTCTATAAGGTTGTTTTTCTTATAGAAATCATTTAAATTCAAATGCTTTGTAAAAATAACACCCCCAAAATGAGGTTAAATAGAAACATCTCTGACAATAAATAACCTTCTGTTTGTTCGATTCTTTTTTTTTTCTTTCTTTTTCTCCTTCCCATGTGATCCTCAACCTGGGTGGATACTCTGAACCGCAGAGCCTATTGTGAAGAATGGCAGGCCTCCAACCTCTCACAGTATGCACTCCTTCCTCCACCAATACACAGGGTCCTTCAAGAAGCCACCACTGCGGAGACCACATAGCGTTATTGGAGGGAGCCTCGGCTCCTTTATGGCAATGCCCAGAAATGGAAGCAGATTAGGTAATTTTATTACTTTAGTATCCTCCTTTTTTTTTTTTCCTTCAACTTTCTGAATGTAGGTAACATACATAACTTCTTTTAGCTATGACTGTGATTCGTCTTGCTTTCTTTGTAAGATAAAAAAATCATATTGAGAATTAGGAAAGTGGCAGAAAGATGGACAATTTTAGAGAAGTAGCTATAGATGAATAACGTTGTAAATCTTTCTCCCAGGAAGAAAACAAAAACCTTGATATAAAGAACAGAAAGTATCAAGATAATTGACACGTTGAGATGTTGCTGAATTTAAGCTCAGTTCTTAACTATTCTAGATTATTTCTAAATAATACATCAGTACAATAATTAATATATATGATTGTCACCAGAGTTGTTACTCTTACGCCATTATGTCATTTTAAATATCTAAATATTACTAGTTTTTGTTTATTTTTGTGTCCCTCTTGTTAATATTTACGTTCTGAATTTTAAAATTAAGTATGGTTCTAGTCTAGTCTAACAACATAGTGTATTTATTTACTGAAGTTTCTGAGGGTTTATTTCACTAATGACTTTATCTGATTATTCTTTCCATTGTAGATGGTTTCTTTGTATTTTGTTAACTTCAGAAGTATGAGCTCATCTATTGTGTGAGCTCATGAACTATGGCTCTGTCCTCATATAAATGAAATAACACTACAGATTGATGTGTTGCAGTTGAGAAACACTAGTTAATAAGAAATGACTTCTCATTTTCAGGAATTAGCTGGTTGTGTGCCTTATAAAATTCAAATTATGTAAACTTAAAATTAAGAAAGTTAAGTTTAAAACAAAGGTAATGAATACTCAAGTTATTATTTCATCTTATTTTGTCTATCTTATCTTTGTCATCTTATCATTTTCTTTTACGTTTCTGTAATGTGTATGCACTTTTTCCCTAAATGTATGTTCTGTTTTCCTAATTAGAAAATGACCATATAGAGACTATTTAATCTATTGGAAGTGAAAAGCACTTCAGGACTTGACTTTTTGTTGCGTTGATTGTCTCTCCAGGCCAAGGATCTGCAACCTTTTTTTGTAGAGGGTCTGATAGTAATTTTTTAAAGTGATTATAGGTCCTATAGGATCTCTGGTTACTCTTCTAAAACTATTTTAAAGATACAACAACCTTTATGAACTCTGAGACTAAGTAAGGTCAGTTTACATTTGCTATCCTTTGGTCTAAACATAAAGTGAAAAAAATTAGTAATTAGATGAAAATAATTTTATTTTGCTTGGTTTTTTTGTTTGTTTGGCTTTTTTTGTTTTGTTTTGTTTTGTTTTGGACCATGCCTGGAAGTGCTCAGGGCTTACTCTTGGTTATGGTCAGTGATCACTCTTGATGTGGATCAAGGGGCCATAGGATTGAACCTTGGTCATTAATGTGAAAGTAAGTATCCAAACATCTGTACTATGAAATCTCCAGCCCCCAGATTAAAATTTAAAATGTGTAGCATAGGCTGGTGTTGTAATTTAGCAGTAAAGTATTTGTCTACATGTTTGAAGTCCCTGGTTTCTTTCAGTGCATGATACTTAAAAATGAAAGGAAATGAAAGAGTGGCATAAAAATTCAGCTATTTAAAAAGTACATACCCATCCTCCTTCTACCTGATTCAGCAAAGAACTTGTTTACCCAGTGACAAATGATCAAGGTTTTGATAGAAGCCTTCATTCTATCACTTTTGTCTATTAATAGGAAAATTCATCAATATCTGTCATAATTGATTTTAATGATGATCAATTTCTTGGATGACGAAGTGTACTCAGTATTATTCATGGTCCTAAATTACTATAACCTCATTTGCTCCTTTGTAGTTCTCACGCAGTTAGGTTTGTTTCTTAAAATTTGCCCTGTACGGGAAGCTCTAGCACTTGTATAGTCTTGTGCCTTTTTATGTGAACCTCTCACATAAAAGCAGAGCAGAGATCATTTTATTCCCAGCCTGGCAGCTAAATCCAAACACCTTTACAAAATCATCAGCAACTCAGAATGTAACTGATAATTTATGTCTAACAGCTTTTTTTTTTCCTTCATCTTTGGATCAGGGTCTTTTTTTTTTTTTTTTTTTTTTGAGTATTATGTATACATTCCTGCAAGCACAGGCATACCTTTAACTTTTTATTGAAGACTATTCATTTTTATGAAGTTTTGTGATTTACAGTACTTTTAATTATATTTTTCATGACTATATTATTCCAACACCACACCTATCACCAAAATGCTTGCTTGCCTCTACCAATGCCCCAAGGAGCCTTCTCATGTAGATGAGTTTTGTAAACAAAATATTCAGGTCTGATGACTTTGGCTATTTGTGTAGCAGAAGTGTCATGTCCATTCCCCTCTGGAACAATCCCCTATTGGAGGAACACGAATCTGGAAGCAAACACTGACGCAGGAAATAATCCACACTCAAGCCTTTCACTCCTGAAAAGCAGATAGCTCAGTTGTGATAAAACCTAAACTACAGGTGGTTTCTCTGTGACCCAGGTTCTTTATGGGAAGCACAAAAAACACCCTTGGGTTTAGAACAGGTAGGGCAAGAATGCTTCCATCCAAAGGTGCTTCCAACCATTAAGTAAAATCATATTCCGAATAAGGTGGAAACCGGTTAACTCAACAATTGCTATTTCTTTATTGTGTTTTTTTATTTCCTACATATGACCGTGGTTGTTTCTGTGTTGTGGAAGCAGTGATAACTACACATAAACCTAAGCTTCTAAAATCCTACACAATTATAAATTAGTGCTTAGTTGATTTTAAAAAAAGAAATCAAATACCATGTATCATTTTTATAGGTACATAAATTAAAAAATTATTACTGTTACTAACTTTATGCTATTCAGTTTAAAGTTTACATGAAGTACAAAATCCTAGAAGATACAGTTTACTTAGAGCAAGGAGAGGAGAATTAAAAAAAACTTACAGGAAAATATGAACAGACCTATAAAACTATAAAGATTTGTCTTATCTCAGAAAGGGGAATACTGGCAATATGTTAGAAATATTTGATTGAAAAAAAAAACAAAAAACAAGTGGATGGGATCCAGGGGCCAAGTGGTCTCAGGATCAAGACAAAGTCAACCACAATAGAATCAAGAGAGCCAAGCTGTAACAAGCTAAACACAAAATGGACCTGTTACACTAGTAATCCAGGGGCTAAGGGTAAGGTATGGGATGCATGCTGGGAACTGTGGTGGAGGGAGGACAACACTGGTGGTGGATATGGCCCTAATTCACTATCACAATATGCCTGAAATACAACCGTGAAAGACTTGTAATACACAATGATTTCAAAAAAATTTTAATTAAAAAATGAAATATTTGATTGATTAAGGTCTCTGTTAATGAGTGAGATTAAATTTCTATAGTTGTAAAAGAATAATCAGCTCTATATAGACTCTATAGTATAGAGCATTCAATATAACCAAAATATTCTTTACTGGAAAAGTATGAAATCATTTACCAAGCTAAGAATAATAAACCTATCTAGTAGAGAGTGGATGAATGCCATACTAGGTGATTAAAATACTGAGAGGTTTCTGTTGTCTGTTAAAGCAATCTTCAGAGCTTCTTGCAAAACTGGTTTCAAAGCTATGATTTCCTTAAGCTATTGTCTGTCTGTGAAGCTCTTTATCATTTCTTCACATGTAAATGTTAATTCAGAGGGATAGAGTAGTCTTCATGAGTGTTTATTATACTGAGTTTGTTTTTTAAACCACCATTTTAATTCCACCATTCTCTTCTGACTTGTAGAGAGTCTCATTTGAAAGATTTGCTGTGAATCTTACAGGCTTTCTTTTGTTTGTCAGCTTCTTATTGGGGGGGGAGGGTTGGGGTCACACCTGGCAGCACTCAGGGGTTATTCCTGGCTCTACACTCAGAAATCATTCCTAGCAGTCTCCAGGGACTATATGGGATGCTGGAATTCGAACCACTGTCCTTCTGCATGCAAGGCAAACTCCCAAACTCCATGCTATCTCTCCGGCCCCTGTCAGCTCCTTTTTTGACTTCACTACTTTCTTCATTTTGTCCCTGTCATTGGCTTTGATCATTTTGATTACAGTTGAGTCTTGGAATATTTCTATTTGAGGATTTATTGCTATGACCTTTCAGGTCTTTGGATCTCAATACCTGTACTCTTCAATTCTGGGTATATGTGATTTCCTTAGTGGTTCAGAATTTACCTTTAAGTTTTTCAGATTCTAATGATTCTTACATTGCTTCTGAACTCACCTTTTAGTTCTGTGGTGTCTTATTCATTTATTTTCAAGCTTTTTTCAAACTCAGTTTTCCAAAAGTTTTCATAGCTCATCTTGAGTTCATTGATCATTTCTCATTTCCTGCTGTTACTACTGCTTATCATCACCTACCATACTTATGTTTTCTCACTTCTGATTATAGCTTTCTCGTTTCTCTCCCACACTTTCTTGTGCTACCTGGTGCCATAATTTTGTTTGTTTTGAATTGATTAAACATGGTGTCACTAAAATCATTCTCTAAATTGATAGTTGACTTATACTAGTACAGTCTTATGTGTTACTGTTTTTTGCTGTTGAGCTTGGTGAACTGGTTGTGCTCCTACTGGAAGGTTGGAGGAGCAGCAGCAGAGGGTCAGAGATATGGTTCCATAATTGCTATATTTTTGGATATATTAAGAGTTTCAGTTTGTTATAGCCGATGCGATATGTCATTAATTTTTTTAAATTCTAGTTTGGGGGACACACTCAACAGTGCTCAGGGGTTACTCCTGGCTCTACATTCAGGAATTACTCCTGGTGGTATATGGGAAAATATGGGGTGCCAGGAATTGAACCTGGGTCTGCTGCATGCAAGGCCATGTCCAACCTGCTAGACTATTGCTCCAGCCCTGTGTTGTCAACATTTTAAAGTAATTGCAGACCATAATAGTAGGCTTCAAATGTTGGGTACTATTATATTAGGGATCAGTCACCTGTACATTAGTATTTGATACCAACCTATTTTTTGTTCAGATATTCATAAAAATATAATTTGAAGTATATTTTAAATTGTTTGTTAAACTATGATAATCCATTACCATTTACAAGTGCTTATCAGTGTAATAAAAATTTTCTCAGTAGGTATATTAATGAAAAATATAGAACTGTATGAATTTTAAGAATGTTGGGTCCTGGGGCCAGAGAGATAGCATGGAGGTAAGGCGTTTGCCTCTCATGCAAAAAGTCAGTGGATCGAATCCCCAGAGTCCCATATGGTCTCCTGAGCCTGCCAGGAGCGATTTCTGAGCGTAGAGCCAGGAGTAACCCCTGAGCACTGCCTGGTGTGACCCAAAAACAAACAAACAAAAATGTTAGGTCCTTGAAGATTTCTAAATACTCAAATTAAAGCTAATAATGTACATTGAATGTCTAAATTTTTAGGTTTAAGATGCCTTTTTTGAAACATTTACAATGTTTAAACATAACATATTTACAAATGTCACATAATCTTCAAGGTCTTATCATCAGATAAAGTTGTGGTATATATACATATATAATGGAGTACTATGCTACTACATGAAAAGGTGAAATTTTACAGTTCTCTACAACTTGTGTGTCATGTTATGTGAAGTGAGTCAGAAGGAACAGGACAAATACCAATGATCTTATTCCTCTGTGACACATAGGAGAAACAAAACACAAAGAATTGACAATATTGAAGCATGACAAACCCTTGGCCTTGCATTACAAAATTGAGAGTAGCAGGAGCCAGGGAAATGGGAAGTGAAGATACAAACTAGAAATAATATAAGGACATTGGGAAAGCCCTTGCCACTATGGTGTCAGGGAAATAACAATAGTGGTTACCTTGCATGCAGCTGATCTGGATTCAATTCCTGGCATCGAATATGGTACCCTGGACATAATAATTCTTTAGTACCACCAGTGTGATGACCACTTCCCCTGAAAAAAGTAAAGTCCACTTACCTAATTTTTAATTGTTTAAAATCCTTTTTTGAGGGGGGGCACACCCAGCAACACTAGGGTTACTCCTGGCTCTTCACTCAGAGATCCATTCCTGACAGGCTCTGGGGATGATATGGGATGCTGGGTCTCAAACCTGGGCCTGTCTCAGGTCGGTCACTTGCAAAGCAGGTACCCTACCACTGTGGTATTCCTCCGGCCCCAATTCTTTGATTTTTAATCACTCGTCACTTCATTGGATTATTTCTTGAGCCTCTTGTACCAGGGACATTTAAATTCCAGAATGAAAGAGTGAATCTGAGGGATCCTTTATATTAGACTCCTATAAAAGGATGTAATAAGATCCTCAGAAGTCTTCCTGTAAAAGCACATAATGGAAAAAATGTTCTTCCATACAGGAGGTGCATACATAAGAATCATTTGTATCTGTGGTTAGAAAGAATTTTACAGAATGATGATACAAGATTAGTTTTGAATAATAATGAGTTTACAAGACTGATAAAATTGAGAAAGCATTTCTTGAAGATAAGAAAGGCAGTATAGTAAATCTTAGCAGCATGAAACACTCGATGCATTAGGGTAAGTGAATGATTATATAGATATGATTAATGGTCAGAGATTAATGGCACTTTTTTCTGAAAGACATTTCTCCCTCCTCCCCACTGGATCAGTTGACAAATGCAAAATACATAAGAGCTATACAAATACACAAGTTTGTTATTAAGAAACCCAGGCGGAAATAATCTCGTATTTTTTGTGTAACTAAAAAAATTATGCAATCCACCTTGTATTCTAATTTAATTATAGCATTTCCATTAGATTTTAGGTAGTTCTGGTACAAAATAGATATTTGGTAAATAATTTTTGAACTGTTGCTTTATTTTTTACACTGGGATAAGGAGAAGCAACATAATCTGCTTTAGACAAAATTTAAAATAAAACCCAGAATTTACTTATTTGAATGTAGAATCAATGATAACGAAGTATTCAATAGAAAAATAATAAACTAATAGAAAGCAAAAGACAATATTTCTATTTTAGTTATGCCTGTAAATAAATGTTTGACCTTTGATTTCACTTATCCTTTTAAGGTTTCATTTCCCATGTCTGGAAAATAAGATCTGATTGTCAAATGTTACTTTCAATAGGTAATTTTATTACTCAGCTCTCAATACTAATGTGAATGCTAGTTTTAAGAATAATCTTGAGACTAAAAGAGTTTATGTTTTTTATCTGTTATCTGTAGGTCTCTGATTCACAGAATGTAATACTTTTTATGCTCTGGTGTATTTCCTGTTAGCTCTCAACATCTTGTCTATGATGATAGTAAAAATCGTGAGAAGGTAGCATATTTTTTGGTATTGGTAACGTTTCATTTTGTTATACAGATATTGTTCACGAAAACCTCAAAATGGGATCAGATGGTGAGAGTGACCAAGCTTCTGGGACATCTTCTGATGAAGTTCAGTCACCTACAGGTGTCTGTCTTAGAAATCGCATACACAGACGGATCTCAATGGAGGTAACTGTTAGATATAGAAGTATGCTTAGCTGAGAGTTTTGTATAGACTTGCATGCATACTGATGTAAAGATAGTTTCTTTACATTAATAAAGAATAATCTTAGAAATTTATTTTTCTTAATACCTACTATCCTAAAGCAAATATATACTAATTGTATTAATATTTCTGTAAAACACTATATAGCAGATTCATTGTAGGGGAAATGTGAATATTTTTTTAGATTCCAGAAATCTGATTGTGAAGCCCTCCTTTTAGAAAACTTTTTAATTATATCTTTGAGATTTATCTGGACACATTTATAAATATTTCAGTTTCAAAAAGTACAAAATGTATGCCATCCTCTAAATTTTTTATTTAGTATTATTTTTACCTTTGTTAGCCATACCTACTAATATATTACATGTCAAAATTTTCATATAAAAGCTCATTTCCAGGGCTGGAGAGCTAGCACAGCAGTAAGGCGTTTGCCTTAGACGCAGAAGGACGGTGGTTCGAATCCCAGCATCCCATATGGTCCCCCGAGCCTGCTAGGAGCGATTTCTGAGTGTGGAGTCAGGAGTAACCCCTGAGCGCTCTTGGGTGTGACTCAAAAACCAAAAAAAAATACAAAAACCGAAAAAAAGCTCATTTTCTTTTCCTAGTCAACATTACATATATCTTGATGGTACTAGATGATTATGAATGCCATTTCAGTATTTACATTGTAGACTGTAATTATTTTCTCTTTTTGAAAAAGTGAATATATTTTGAAATACTAATATTGTTGCTTATTTTTCAGTGCTATTTAGTTGAGGTAATTTTGTATTTAGGGCTTATTCCTGCCTTCTATAATAGCAACAATACTTAATACTGCTCATAACTAAAAAACAATGTAGAACCTATGAATCCAAATGGTTCTTGTTGTTCTTGTAGTTAGCCTACAAATGATATTTTCCTTGTCTTTTTTTTTCTTCATAAAGGATTTAAATAAGAGGCTATCACTGCCTGCAGATATCAGAATACCTGATGGGTATCTTGAAAAGTTGCAGATAAATAGTCCACCATTTGACCAGCCAATGAGCCGAAGGTCTCGTCGAGCTTCCTTAGTAAGTTTGTCATCTCTTATACATATACATACATACATATATATTTTGTTTGTTTGTTTTTGTTTGGGTCACACCCGGCAGCAATCAGGGGTTACTCCTGGCTTTATGCTTAGAAATTACTCTTGGCAGGCTCAGGGGACCATATGGGATGCCGGAATCTCTGTCCTTCTGCATGCAAGGCAAACACCTTATCTCCATGCTATCTCTCAGGCCCCATCTCTTATACCTATATTATCAGGTCTGCTTGTTTTATCTTTCTGGGTATAACATTTTTTTATAAATATATTTAATTTTTGAATAAATTCTATTCATTGCTTTCTGGATTTTGTTTTCCGTATGTAAGTGTTAACGATATTGCAATAAGATTTAAGCTATGTTCTGTTTTATTGGGGGTAAGTTATTGATATATGTTGGCTGTGCAGAATATATTAATAATTTTCATTAATGGGTCCGGAGCAGTGGCACTAGAGGTAAGGCATCTGCATTGCAAGCACTAGGACCGACCGTGGTTCGATACCCCGGCAAAAAAACAAAAAAATAATTTATTTTTATTAAGTGCTAAAAAGTATATAAACAATTTTGTCCATCTGAATTTTTACAAACTTAACCAATATTTAATATCATTTTCCCTATATTCTAGTGCCAAATATTAATTTTATCTATGTTCCTTACTATTTTTATTATATTGTTTATAGTTTGATTTAATTATTTGAAAGTTTTTTCATTCTCATTTATTGACATATTTAAAGTGCTTTTGAATATATATTATTTAAAATTTTGAATTTGATATTTAAAGTATACAAATACATTCTTCCTATAATAGGCTAATTTTCCTCAGTGTTATACTTGTTTTGGGTTATTGAATGTAGTTATAGTTCATTGTTTTGTCTTATTTGAGTCATGTCTTGTGCTCAGCTTGGGTACCCCATGTTGTACACCAGACCTTACATGTTGTTGTTGTTTTTTTTTGTTGGGTGGTGCTGGGGTTTGAACCCAGATTGCCTCACATGCAAGGCAATGTATCTCAGCTATATCTCTTGCCTTCTTCCTTATTTTATTTATGTATTTTCCTGAAATGACATAGAGATTTAAGATTTATCTTGTCAGCTGTGTTTTATGTCTGTGTATGTGTGTGTCCTTATCATTTTTGAAATATGACTTCCCTTGAAACAGAAAAGGATTTCTTTGCGTTTGGTTTTTTTTTTTGAGGCTACACCTGATGGTGTTCAGGGCTTACCCCTGCCTCCTGGTTTTCCTAAGGATCACTCTTGATGCTCAGGAGCTTACTGATGTACTACTAGGGTTCAAACCGTGGTCAGGTATATACAAAGCAAGTGCCCTACCTGCAGTAGTATCATCACAGTTGCCCAGAAAGTTACTTCTGGGTTTCTGTGTATGACATAGAAGGTTTGGGAAATACATGGAAAAGAAAAATACACTTCGTATATGTTACAATTTGTTGCAATTGTTGTCAATTTCCACTGATAATATAGTCTTTTGTTGTTGTTTTTGTTTTGTTTTGTTTTTGGGTTACACCCGGCAGTGCTCAGGGGTTACTCCTGGCTGTCTGCTCAGAAATAGCTCCTGGCAGGCACGGGGGACTGACCATATGGGACACTGGGATTCGAACCAACCACCTTAGGTCTGGATTGGCTGCTTGCAAGGCAAGCACCGCTGTGCTATCTCTCCAGGCCCATGATAATATAGTCTTTATTTTAAAAAAATAATACTTTTTCAAGATAGCCTTCTAAAAGCATAAGAATGTTAATGCAGTGTACAGTAACTATAGTAAAAACTATCACTTGGGTAGAATTAGCAGACAAGTCACGGAATTATTTCTAGTGAAGAAAAACATAATTTTAGTAATTTGTGTTCATCAACTTCAAATGAGTTCTTACTGATACTTAGCTATTCTGTCTTTCTCTAACTCTAAATAGATGGTCTCAGGCCAGAGAGATAGCACAGCGGTAGCGCATTTGCCTTGCAAGCGCTGACCCAGGACCAATGGTAGTTCGAATCCCGCCATCTCATATGGTCCCCCATGCCTGCCAGGATTGATTTCTAAGCAGAGAGCCAGGAGTAACCCCTGAGTGTCATCAGGTGTGGCCCAAAAACCAAAAAAAAAAAAAAAAAAAAAATAGATGGTCTCTCTTTCTACAAGTTAGAGAAGTCAATTAGCTAGAAATTTACATTTCCTCTGTAACAAATATGAGATTTACCTAATCTGCAGTATTTTTCTTACTCTACCGTTTAAAGGGTTGAGAAATTATCCTTTCTCTCACATTGGCTCAGGATGCTTAACTTTGTTATCCCTAGTATACTCTCATGTGTTCAGTATCATTCTCTTAACTCTGAACTCTTCCAATTGACTTTATATTTAATTTATATTTACATCGTTCTGAAATGAATGTTTTAGGTATTCTAAAAGAGAACATAAATAGCTCTCAATACCATATGTCCAGTTATTCCCATTGTTTATATTTTTTAATTACTTAAGTACATTTGTCACAGTTAAGGACTAACCATTGTTATAAACTCCATACTTCAATTCAGATTTTCCCAGTTTTTACTGTTCTAGGATGCCACCCAGAATACATACCATTGTCATATCTCATCTTAAAGATAGTGGTTGTTGGATTGGTATATTTAAAATGAACCAATTAAAATTCTTTTTTTTGGGGTCACACCCAGCAATGCTCAAGGGTTAGTTACTCCTGGCTCTACACTCAGAAATCGCCCCTGGCAGGCACGGGGAACCATATGGTATGCCGGGATTTGAACAACCGACCTTCTGCATGCAAGGCAAATGCCTTACCTCCATGCTGTCTCTCCAGCCCCAAATTTAAAATGCATTTCTAGTTAATAAGAAACAAAATATTCAGGGGCTGGAGTGGTGGCACAGCAAGTAGGGTGTTTGCCTTGCATGCACCTGACCCGGATTTGATTTCCCGCATCCCATATGATCCCCAAGCCTGCCAGGAGTAATTTATGAGTGCAGAGCCAAGAATAACTCCTGAGTGCTGTTGATTGTGGCCAAAAACCAAGCCCCCTCCGTCCCCACAAAAAGAAAAAGGAATAGAATATTCTAACGCAACTTCTTCTTATATTTGAGTCACACATCTGAGGGGGTGTGGGTGTTAAGGATTAATTCTTGGCTTTTTGCTCAGGGGTGCTGATCAGATCCAGCGCGATATGTGGTGCTGGGGATCCAGCTCGATTTGCTAGGTGCAAAGCAAGCACCTTACCTATGGTACTATCTGACTCTTGGTATGTTTAATTAAACATTAATGAAAAAGTTCTTGTTATTAAGATTCATTGTTGCATGTACAACAGTGGAATACCCAGAGGAAGGTGTTTTGTTTTGTTTTGTTTTGCTTTGTTTTGTTGACAAACCCACCAGTACTCAAGAGATTACTCCTGACTCTGCACTCAGAATTTATTCCTGGCAGGTTCAGGGATCATATGGGTTACTGAGGATTGAACTTGGATCAGTCCCACATAAGGCAAGACGCCCTCCCTGCTGTGCTATTGCGGTAGCCCCAACGGTGAAAGTTTTGTGAGACTGTTACTGAGTATGACTTTGAGTAGGTGAAAGTCTGTCTATAAACATGTCTCATTATAGCAAAGTTATAAGTTATTCACATGTAAAAGTAAAAATCACTGTCCACCCACAACTCAGTTTATCCATGGGCATGTACACTGTCAGAATAACCAAAGTTTTTTTAAGACGCAATGCTATTTTCTCTATCCCTCATCTTTGTTAAAGGGATAGAACATATCTTAACAGTAGCAGTAATTTTCACAAGGAGACAAGTGGGTTTTGAAAACCATTTTCCTTTTCCTACAGTATTTTTTATATACACTTTGGTTTTTAATTGACATCTATTGAGCTTTTATATGTACATTTTATATATTTGATTGGATGCTTAATTATAAAGAACTGCATTGCAACTTGTTAATTTATCATTAACCTCTGTAATATATTGATTAGATTGCCAGAACCAGAATAATCAAGAAAATTTTCCATTAAGATCAGTATTCACGGGGCCGGAGAGATAGCATGGAGGTAAGGCGTTTGCCTTTCATGCAGAAGGTCATCGGTTTGAATCCCGGCGTCCCATATGGTCCCCCGAGCCTGCCAGGAGCGATTTCTGAGCATAAAGCCAGGAGTAACCCCTGAGCGCTGCCGGGTGTGACCCCCCCCCCAAAAAAAAAAAAAAAAAAGATCAGTATTCACCAGAGAGATAACACAGCAGTAGGGTGTCTGCCTCGCACGCAGCCGATCTAGGACAGACCATGGTTCGAATCCCGGCATCCCATATAGTACCCTGTGCCTGCCAGAAACAATTTCTGAGCACCGAACCAGGAGTAAATTCTGAGTACCACTGGGTGGGTGTGACCCAAAACCCAAAAAGAAAAAAATAAAGATCAATATCCATTGTAAATTATATATTATAGTGTAGCTATTTGCAAGGGACTGCCAAAGCTAAGTATTCTCTTCGAGTAGGGAGATTTTAGAAAAAGTTGTCTTCCATTTATTTAGAAAGCAGAATTGGAGCCAAATAGATAGTCCAGGGCTTAAGTGTTTTCTGTGCACCACATATGTTCCTTTGCCATGGCTAGGATTAAGTTCTGAGCACCTCTAAGTCTGGCCCCAGAGAAGCATGCAAAAAATAAAAGCCAAATTAAAGGTTTTAAAATAAAAAAATTTTGGAGGCCAGAGCAGGCAGGGTGCTTGCCTTGTGCTTTGACCAACCCAGGTTCTATCCCCAGCACCCATTATGGTCTGCCAGGAATAAACCCTGAACACTGCCAGATATGGCCCCAAAACAAACAAATCAAATCAGTTTTGTTCTTTTCCTTAAGCTATTATTTCTGAGTATCCTTAAGAAACTTAAAATATTTTAAAATAATCTAAGGTGGAATTTAATAGAGGTGTGAATTTTGAAACAAATAGTATATATCTTCACTGTGTTCCAAGTAACTAGCATTGCGCTTGGTAAATATTGAATAGATGAACTTCGTCTCTGACCTCTGAGTAATTTCTGTAAGGTAGCATATCAACAAGCCGGTCATTATGATTATTATTAATCTTTCTTCTTTTTTTGGGTCACACTCGACAACGCTCAGGGGTTCCTCCTGGCTCTACACTCAGAAGTTGCCCCCGGCAGGCCTTGGGGGACCATATGGGATGCCGGAATTCGAACCACTGTCCTTCTGCATGCAAGGCAAATGCCTTGCTGTTGTGCTATCTCTCTAGCCCCTATTATTAATCTTGTCGTGTTCAGCATATTAAAATTTCTAGAAAGGTTGCTTACATTTTAAGGACTTGATACATTCTCCAAATTGGAAATTATTAAATGGGTGGCGAGGTGGATCCATTTTACTCTGAATTAGGTTATAATAGACAATTTGCAATTGGATTCTCTACCTGCCAGGGGATGGGCTGTTTAGTAACATTTAAATACTTAATCCTGATAATTGGGTGTAATATTTATAGGATTTACTTTTTTAAAAGTAGACTTCCAAATTATTTAATGACTACTAAATTTTTTTTTCTGAACAGTAACCTTTTATAGTTTTGATTTGTTTTTTGATGCACCCTTACATTACGTTTCGTATATATATACTTTATTTGGTAATCTTGGTAACATTTTCCTCTTTTATTTTTGCAAGCTTGAACATGTAGTTGACCCACATATTAATTATAGCAGACCTGTGTTTGTCTGTCAGTCACCATTGAACCTGTGTACTATTTTAAGGGTGGGCTAGCATGTATTTGAAGGATTTTTTTTTGTAAGATAGTAAGAAAATTTCTCAATTCCTGATAGGAAAAAGTTCCTAGATTGTCATATTTCTTTGGTTCTTTTTTTTTTTTTTTTTTTTTTTTTGTGGTTTTTGGGTCACACCCGGCAGTGCTCAGAGGTTATTCCTGGCTCCAGGCTCAGAAATTGCTCCTGGCAGGCACAGGGGACCATATGGGGCGCCGGGATTCAAACCGATGACCTCCTGCATGAAAGGCAAACGCCTTACCTCCATGCTATCTCTCCGGCCCCATTTCTTTGGTTCTTATTGTCATAAATGATGACTTTTTTCTCCTAGAGGCATGCTGTTTTATTCATATTAGTTTTCCATTTAGTCTCCTATACTTTTCTTTTTTTTTTTTTCCCTATACTTTTCTTTCTTAAAAGTTATGATGTGGGGCCGGGCGGTGGCGCTGGAGGTAAGGTGCCTGCCTTACCTGCGCTAGCCTAGGAGACGGACCGCGGTTCGATCCCCCGGCATCCCATATGGTCCCCCAAGCCAGGAGCGACTTCTGAGCGCATAGCCAGGAGTAACCCCTGAGCGTTACCGGGTGTGGCCCAAAAACCAAAAAAAAAAAAAAAAGTTATGATGTGGGGCTGGAGAAATAGCACCAGTGGTGTTTGCCTTGCAAGCAGCCGATCCAGGGCCTAAGGTGATTGGTTCGAATCCCGGTGCCCCATATGGTGCCTCGTGCCTGCCAGGAGCTATTTCTAATCAGTAAAAGTAACCCCTGAGCACAGCTGAGTGTGCCCCCCCCCAAAAAAAAAAGTTATGATGTAAGGGGCTGGAGTGATAGCACAGCAGCCGACTGGGAGGGACCTGGTTCAATTCTCAGCACCCATATGATCCTCCAGCCTGCCAGGGGTGATTTCTGAGTTCAGAGTCAGGAGTAACCTCTGAGCACTGCTGGGTGTGACCCAACAGTCAATCAATAAATAAAAGTTTTTAAAAAAGTTGTGATGTAAGATTTATAATTCATGACAAATGTACAGTAGTTGTGGGGTTTTTTTGTTTTTTTTTGTTTGTTTGTTTGTTTGTTTTGGCGGGGGGGAGGCATACCTGGTGATGCTCAGGTGTTACTCCTGGCTATGCGCTCAGAAATTGCTCCTGGCTTGGGGGAACCATATGGGATGCCAGGGGATTGAACCACAGTTTGCCTGGGTCAGCCATGTGCAAGGCAAACATCCTACTGCTGTGCCATTGCTCCGGCCCCTAGTTTTATGCTTGTGAATTGAAGCACCTGAATTCCAAAGAATAGGTACAAGAAAATATAATTTCTGGGGGCTGGCACAATAGCACAGCAGTAGGGTATTTGCCTTGCATGTAGCTGACACAAGACGAATCTGAGTTCTACTCCTGGCATCCCATATGGTCCCCCAAGCTTGCCAGGAGTGATTTCTGAGCACAGAAACAAGAGTAACCCGTGAACACTGCTGGGTGTGGCCCCAAAACAAAACCAAGCCAAAAAAAGTATATGTATATAATATAATCTCTAAAATTTGTGCAGCCTTCACAATTAGCCTTTATTTAAAGTAAATGTTTAAGATTATATGTTTAGATGGCCTATTTGAGCAGAATCAAGCTAAAAAATTATTATAGAAATGGTTTTATGAGGCCGGAGAAATAGCATGGAGATAAGGCGTTTGCCTTTCATGCAGAAGGTCATCGGTTCAAATCCTGGCGTCCCATATGGTCCCCCGAGCCTGCCAGGAGCGATTTCTGAGCATAGAGCCAGGAGTAACCCCTGAGCGATGTCAGGTGTGACCCAAAAACCAAACAATAAATAAATAAATGAATGGTTTTTATGTATCAGGAAGTGGCACTTGCCTCATTTTCTATATTAAAGATGAGCGGTGGCGGTAGAGGTAAGGTGTCTGCCTTGCAAGCTCTAGCCTTGGATGGACTGCGGTTCGATCGCCGGCATTATATGAGGTCACCGGGTATGGCCTGAGCGTCACCGGGTATGGCCCAAGCCCAAGAAAACAAAAAAAATAACAAAACAAACATTCTGTTTTTATTTGGAAAGTATCTTTTGTAGCTTTACTTTGTTATTCTGAATAGTTTATTTTTTTCTATTAAAAGAACTTAATAATAGTCATATACAAAATAATGTATAGGTAGTTGGTGTGTGTGTGTGTGTGTGTGTGTGAGAGAGAGAGAGAGAGAGAGAGAGAATGAGAATGTTGAGAATGTGTGTGTGTGTCTGTTTGTGTGTGTGTGTGATGGTACCAGTTCCTTACACAATCAGCTGCATTGTCAGCACATTTAGAATGGTTATTTTGGGGGCAGAGGGTGGGAGTGGGGTGGGTTCAGTGTTGGGTCACACCTGACAGTGCTGAGTACTTTTTTCTGGCTCTTTGCTTTGGGATTGCTTGTGACAAGACTCGGGGAAACACATGTGATCAAATTCCAGTTTTCCACATGTAAGGCAAATGATGCCTATTGATCTATCTCTCTGGACTTGAAATCATGTTATTTTAGAAAAAAAATTAAAACTTTGGTATTTTGGGGCCAGAGAAATAGCATGGAGGTAAGGCATTAGCCTCACATGCAGAAGGACAGTGGTTCAAATCCTGGCATCCCATATGGTCCCCCGAGCCTGCCAGAAGCAATTTCTGAGCAGAGTCAGAAGTAGTAACCCCTGAGCGCTTCTGGGTGTGACCCAGAAACCAAAACAGAAACACTTTGGTATTTCAAAAAATTTTAAGGTTTAGGAATGTTAAGTGATCTACAGTAAAAGATGGCCTGACAATTTTGTGAGCTTTGGTTTTGTTTGTTTTGAATGTTGATAATTTTTTATAGGAATATAGTTTTAGAAATTAAAGAAGAGATAATTTTTTAAGAATATTAATTTTCTAATTGTTTGCTTTCAGTCAGAAATTGGGTTTGGGAAAATGGAAACATACATAAAGCTGGAAAAGCTTGGGGAGGTAAGTAAATAATTTTTTAAATTTTTTTCTTGTTTAGTATCTCAACTCCTTTTTGGGGCCCAATTTTTGCCAGCTTAGAACAAATGTAAGTAATTGCTGTCTGAAAGATTATATCTTGTTCCCAAAAGGCAATAGCCTGTTAGAAGGAAGAAAAAGATCTTGATTTCTTTATTTTTTTTATTTTATTATTATTATTATTTATTATTATTATTATTATTATTTTTTGGTCACATCTGGCAGTGCTCAGGGTTTACTCCTGGCTCCACGCTCAGAAATCGCTCCTGGCAGGCTCAGGGGACCATATGGGACGCTGGGGTTCAAACTGATGACCTTCTGCATGAAAGGCAAATGCCTTACCTCGATGCTATCTCTCCGGCAGATCTTGATTTCTTGACATTACCCTACCTGAGAAGAAATCACTCTTTTGTAACTTGATAATCCTTCCTGAAACACAAAGAATTGTTTTCTTGAGACATTATGTAATACAATAAAGACAATAGAGAGCCATTATTTGATAATTAACCTCCTGGCATTCTTTTTTTTTTTTTTTTTTTGGTTTTTGGGCCACACCCGGTAACGCTCAGGGGTTACTCCTGGCTATGTGCTCAGAAGTTGCTCCTGGCTTGGGGGACCATATGGGACACCGGGGGATCGAACCGCGGTCCGCCCAAGGCTAGCGCAGGCAAGGCAGGCACCTTACCTTTAGCGCCACCGCCCGGCCCCGTTTATGCTGTCATGTGGGCAATTGCATGACTTGAAACCTGTGAAAAATCAAAATACTACCTTTGAATGGGAAGGAAATTCTCGCCTTAAATAGACTTTGATTTTCTTTAACTTACCAGTAGTTCTGATTTCACAGTGGCCTACCTCTCAGGATAAGTAAGAACAAAAACGAAACATAAGTTTAGACTTGGCTATTAGGAAATTTAAGTTCTGTCTTGGCAGCTTTCTCCAGAACAGTTTGTTTGGGGGCCGTACCTTGTGCTCAGGGCTTATTCCTGGCTCTGTGCTCAGAAATCATTCCTGGCTTGGCTAAAGGTGCTGGGTAGTGCTAGTAGTAGAACTAGAACTATTGGTTACAAAGCAAGTATACTCTCTCTGGCCCTTCTTTTGGGACATACTCTTTTTTGAGTTAAATTACTGAAAAAAATTTTCACAATTTTATAATGTAATTTTCATTTTAACTTTCTTTAATTTGGTAACATTACAGATTTAAAAACTCCTAGACCTAGGAATTTATCGTCTTTAATGCAAATTATTAAGAAATTAAATAAATGCCCTTATTTTTATACTTTTTGAGGTACTCTCTAGGGTTATATAAATGTATGGAAGCTGTGCATATGGAATTGGAAGCCCTCTTAGCTAAATGAAAATAATTACTGTGCTGTTTTCCTTGAATGATGTATTTTTTTAAATACATGTAAACTTCAGAATAAATTCTTGTGATTTGCTTTGTCTGTCTTTCAAAACTATATTTTATAGGGTACATATGCAACCGTATATAAAGGAAGGAGTAAATTGACAGAGAACTTGGTGGCATTAAAAGAGATCCGGTTAGAACATGAAGAAGGTGCACCTTGCACAGCTATTAGAGAAGGTATCATTTGATCTTTTGTGAACAATATGTATGAAAATTGTAAAACTAAAGCTGCATGATAGGAGTTCACTTATCACTTACTATAAAAAGAGCTTGGTGGGCCCGGAGAGATGGCACAGCGGCGTTTGCCTTGCAAGCAGCCGATTCAGGACCAAAGGTGGTTGGTTCGAATCCCGGTGTCCCATATGGTCCCCCGTGCCTGCCAGGAGCTATTTCTGAGCAGACAGCCAGGAGTAACCCCTGAGTACCGCCGGGTGTGACCTAAAAACTAAAAAAAAAAAAAAAAAAAAAAAAAAAGAGCTTGGATATAGAAATAACAAATGACAAGAAGCTATTTATAGACTATTAGAGAGCTAGTATTAGAAATTATTATAGAGAACCAATATAGCCCAACATAGTCAACAAAATGGAATTATCACATAGATTACAGTAAAATATTACTAAATCTTTGTCAGGAATAATTATTTGACACTGTGAAGTATTGAATGTTAATGTCTAGTGGGAAACTTATTTTAAGTTAAACTTAATTTAATTGATATTATTCTTTAAAAAGATAAGATTATCCAGAAAAGGGTTTGAGCCAACTGAGCAGTTTGGCCAGAATAAAGGTGAAGGGTAGAATAGTTAGGTATAAAGATACCTTGTGCATTTTTTTCTAAGTGAATTTTAGAATTTTAACATTTAAGAAAAAAATTAGAAGATGATATGAGAAGGGACTATTGGGGATCATTTTTATTTCTAAAAATATCAAATTCAGAAACAAAAGAATTTTAATTCTATTAAAGTTTCTCCTATAAATCTGTTGGTAAATTAGTGTTTTACACTTAGAAAATCTTACTCTCACTCAGTTCGTGTGTTACTTCAGGATCTTGTAAAGACTGACCACCACCTAAAGTGGATTTATTTTTCTTTTTTGCAGTTTCACTATTAAAGGATCTAAAACATGCAAATATAGTGACTTTACATGACATTGTTCACACAGATAAATCTTTGACCTTGGTCTTTGAGTATTTGGTAAGTATTTAATATTGTTTTTTTTAAAAAGCTCCAGTTCTTGATATTTAATTAAATTGTGGTGCATTCACTATTTCTTAATTTTTTTGATTAAACAATAAGAAAATCAGTGATGCCTCATGAGAATCACGTGCCCCATGATAAACGTGGTTTATTTGTTTTTCCAGGATAAAGACCTAAAGCAGTACATGGATGACTGTGGAAATATCATGAGCATGCACAATGTAAAGGTATGTTTTAATATGTCGTTTTTAAATTGATAAAGGATGGAATTGAACCTTCAGTGGCATATTTAATGTATACAAACATTGATTTATTATAATGTACACATGAAGCTTTTGTGTAATGTTAAAATACAGTGTTGTTAATTCAGCCAAAAATTAGAGGCAGACACTCAGCATTGATGAATACATAATGTAATGATAGAAGCACCAGCCTATGACTTCTGCTTCTGAAGTTTCTGTTTGGCATTTTTACTTGAAAATAGGAACCACTGTTAGCTGTTTTGGAGACGTGTTGGGTCCCCTTTCATTGATGGGAAGTGTTAGGAATAGAAGAGGTTGACATACATCACATAGAGTGTCAGCAATTATACTTAGGATTTTTGCACATGTTAGAAATGAATTTTACATCTCGACTATCTCCTGACCTTTCTGACATTTAAAATAAGATACTGTCCTCTGAACTAGCATATGTAAAACTTTTTATCATAGTGCCGCTTAGAATAAGGTCTTTGTAAAAGAGCTTCATGTAGTCTTAAAAATTGTCATCAGGGCTGGAGAGAGATCGTGGAGGTAGGGCGTTTTCTTTTCTTTTCTTTTTTTTTTTTTTTGGTTTTGGGCCATACCCGGCGTTGCTCAGGGGTTACTCCTGGCTGTCTGCTCAGAAATAGTTCCTGGCAGGCACGGGGGACCATATGGGAGCACCAGGATTCGAACCAACCACCTTTGGTCCTGGATCGGCTGCTTGCAAGGCAAATGCTGCTGTGCTATCTCTCCGGGCCCGGGCGTTTGCTTTTCATGCAGAAGGTCATCGGTTCGAATCCCGGTATCCCATATGGTCCCCTGAGCCTGCCAGGAGTGATTTCTGAGCATAGAGCCAGGAGTAACCCCTGAGCTTGCCCGAGTGTGACCCAAAAACAAAAAACAAACAAACAAAGTTATTGTTATCATTGTCATGATTTCTTTCACATTTTACACTGATTCTCTTAAATTATAAAATACAATTAAAGGTTTATTCTATTTGTTTTTAAAAGGTAGTGAGAGAGGGTGGGTTAGGTTATTTTTATAGCACATAATTTACCTGAGCAGCACTATTCTCATTGACACTTTAGGGGTTTCAGAACAACACCAATTTTGATCCCTTATTTTAAAGTTTGTGTCCTATACCTTGTTTTTATTAGAGTTGATGAATGGATAGTGATTAATTGGTGGTTTTCCCAAAATGCTCTAATCAAACAGTAAGCCTTTATATAAATTTATACAATTTATAGGGATATGTTAGATATTTTCTATGACAAATACTAAGAGTTTCTTTCCATAAATACTATATAGATAGTACTTCAAAGAGAACAATAAATTGTAAACGTTTAAAACCTGTAAAGAAAAAAAAAACAACCTGTAAAGGGCTTTTTTCCCCTCTTCTGTAGACCAATTGCTTTCCAGCTTTCATCAAAATATATCTGTCTCTCTGCAAGATTAATATTTGTTTATTTGTTTCTGTAGTTGTTTTTATATCAAATTCTACGTGGTTTGGCTTATTGCCATAGAAGAAAGGTGTTACACCGAGACTTGAAACCACAGAACCTTCTCATTAATGAAAAAGGAGAATTAAAGCTCGCAGATTTTGGTATGGAATGTTTAAAGATGCTTATAAATAGCTATAGGTCTTGAGTATAAAAGAATAATTGTTGGGAGAAAAAAAAAGAATAATTGTTGGGCCAGAGTAATAGTACATTGGGTACAGTTTGCCCTGTACACGGCTGACCAGTGTAAAAGAGTGATTCCTGAGTACAGAGCCAGGAGAAACCCCTGAGCATAGCCAGGTGGGGCTAAAAACCAAAATATAAACATAAATAAAAGAATAATTGTTGAATCTGTGTGTGGAAATTTGACCTAGAGCCAATGGAATAAGATATTTTACAGAACTTTGGTGGGTGACTTAAGTTAGTGAATGTTAAAAGGTACCAGTTTTGTGGATATGGTCCTTATGCCACTAAGGGTCTTGAGTTCGTTTGAGAGGTTCTAGTATATTATCAAATACATCATTTTATTGGTATGTTATGACATTCTTCATAGATATAATTCTATTAAAGTTTAGTTTTAACAGCCATAATAAAGCAAGTCTCACAGTAAGTAAAATAGGTGCTTCCAAACAAAATTACATTTTGGACATTTGTTTTTTTCTACTTTGAGCTTCAGACCTTACCAGTATTTAAAGATACTTAAAGACTTTTCTGGTCATATAATTAATATTAACAAATATTATTTGGAGGGTAGGATGGTGCTCTTCAGCAGTGCTTGGGCTGTTTCCAGTGGTACTTGACTGGATGTGTGGACTTCTTCAGTGGTTGGGCACAGTGATGTGGTAATGTCTAGGCCTAGAGGGGTTGGGAGCCACCAGAGCCACCCGATGCATTACTCAGGGATTCTCGAGGGACTGTGGTAATGGGAGTGTAACCCAGTGCCTTGTTCAAGCTCCACCCTTTTAAGCTATTTCCCTAGTCCCAAATATAAAATTATTAAAAAGGTAAACATTTAAAATGGCTATCTAACTCAGAAACTACTATTCTAAATGACCAGTTATATGAGATTATAGAATCGTGTATGGGTAAAAGATTCATCTAAAATTCAGGGTTAGGCCAGTAGGTTTGTTTGGGGGCCACACTCAGAGATGTTCCATGGCTTCATCCAACTAAATGGTTGGTCAATACTCCTGAATTTACAGCCTTTTGAACTAGCTCCTCAAACCTTGACCAATGGACTTTATATAAAAGAATAAGATGTAATTTTAGCTTCTACATGAACTTCTAAATATTTTCTAGGTTTTATCAAATGTCAAAGTACAGTATACATAATGTATCAGAAAAGTCTTCTTGTTATAATAGTTTTCCTCCTTCCTATTTCATATCTGTGAGATCTAATTCTTTTAGTAAACATTTCCTGGTACCAAGAAGAGCTATCTCAAGTTGCACAGCACATGCCTGTAGCATGTGTGTGAACTTGAATTCAGTCCTTGTTACTGCCTGTTCCTCACTACCATTGCGTGTGGCTCTGTAAAAAAAATTAAAATACAAAAGGAAAATGAACAAAGAGATGGCAAGTAGTTCATCTCAGTGGCATTGCCTTTTTAAATGTAAGTTCATCATTTTGGTGTAATTATTCAGAGACCAAAAGGAAGCAACTTGTTTGGGTTAATGCAGCTCCTTTATCAGTGTATTCATGAGTAAAAAGTAAGCATGGCCTCTGGTTATGTAATTACCTAATTGCATAACTGCTTATTGACCTAAGACCACAATGCACTCAAAGAAAATTCAGAAATGAATTTTGTCACCCTTTTAAAAGATACAAAGTTGGGACCAAAGAGGTGGCACAGCGGTAGGGTGTTTGCCTTGCACGCGGCTGACCCTGGACAGACCTCGGTTCTATCCCTCGGCATCCCATATGGTCCCCCAAGTCAGGAGCGATTTCTGAGCATCACTGGGTGTGGCCCCCCCCCCCCAAAAAAACAAAACAGAAAACCTGAGCACAGCCTGCTCAGGTTGACTGTGCTCATGGTGAGGATATGAACAGAGTAATCCAAAATACTTCATGTTTGCTTTCTTTTCCCTACGTCTAAAGGACTAGCTAGAGCCAAGTCAGTTCCCACAAAGACCTACTCAAATGAAGTTGTCACATTGTGGTACAGGCCACCTGATGTCCTACTCGGCTCCTCAGAGTACTCCACCCAGATTGACATGTGGTAAGTATGTTGTTATGTTAATAATTTTGAAAAAATATAGCCATTTGTTTAGGGCATACTCAGAGGTATTTAACAATCGGAGTTAATATTTTCAAGAGACACAGAATAAGTAGTAATTAAGAGTTCTGATAGATGGTAGCCAAGGTTGAAATACCGATTCTGTTATTACAACTAATAATTTCACTCAAATGACTAGATCTGCCTCTATTTTCACATTTTAAAAATGTTGTATTAACAATTAGTTTAAAAGGCTAATGTTATGATCAGTTGAACTAGTATATTTGAAGCTTTTAAAAAGGTAGCTTTTGATTTAATTTTTAAGTTATAAAGTAAATTAAAACAAAATTATTTTTAATTATCACTTACTATTCATCAAAGTACACACCCTCAACTTTCTAGTACTTGATGATCTCAACAAGACTCTAATTTTTAGATTATTACTATAGACAAGTGTTTCCTTGTAGTCAAATGGGCTACCCACAGTAGCTCTAACATAACCTAGACTTTCCTGCCTTTGTTCCTGAGTTTATACCAGTTTACACATTTGTAGTAGCTACTTACTTCTCTAAGTAGAACATGAACCCAGGAGACTTCAAAACACTGCTTTTCTAAATTTTTTCTGGATACTTAGATGGTAATTTTTCTTTTATACTACATATATTCACACTCAGTGATGTTCAGGGGTTACTCCTGGTTCTGCACTCAGGAATTAGTACTAGTGGTGCTTGAAGGAACCCTATGGGGTATCAAGGATTGAGCCTGGGTCAGCCGTGTGGAAGGCAAGAGTCTTACCCACTGTTATTATCTCGCCAGCTTCTGTGGCTGCATTTTTTTTTTGCCTGCACACTTTATGTACTAATAAATGTTATATTTTCTACTGAAGTTAAAGGTTGAAAATTTATAATTTTGATTTCAGACATTTTTTAAAATTACTTTTAAAGTTGGTAAAGTTTACATAAAATTTATCATTTTGACCCAGTTTAAATCTATGGTTCTATTGAGTAAATTCATATTGTGGTGTACCATTACTATGATCCATTTTCAGAATATTTTTTATCTTACAGAACCCAAACTCTCACATATTCAGTAAAACTCCGTTTTCCTTTCCTCTGAGCCCCTGACTACTTTTCTACCATTCTACTTTCTTTGTCTATAATTTTGACTTAGAAAATACATCACACAAATGGACTTATTCAGTATTTATCCTTTTGTGACTGCCTTATTTCACTTAGCTTAAATGTCTTCAATGTTTTTCTGTATTGTAGTTTATGCCAGAAATTCCTCTTTTAAGGCTGAATAACAATTATGCATATTTTACATATGTATATATGATAGATTTTACTTATCTATCTCCTGATAGACACAGATTCCTTGAATTTGAGTAATGCAGTGTTTTAGACATAGGTGGTACAAATATCTCTTTTGAGAGCTTATTTTGATTTTTTTTATTTGACTCTGAGAATGTGACTCAATGAGAGGGTACTTGGCCTTGAATGTATAAGGAGCTGAGTTCCATCTGGCACCACAGGGAAGTAAACAAAATCCTGTCAAGTCTTTGACATAAATTTAGAAGTTTAAGTGTTAGACATATAGCAATTCTATTTAGATTTTTTTGAGAGAACTTCATCCTTTTATATTCATGGAGCTATTTTAATGGCTCCATTATTCTACTTTCTATTAATTAATAGAATACAATAGACAATAGAATACAATAAGCAATATTCATTCGCTTATCTTCTATCTATTATTCTACCTCCCCCTTTCTTCCCTCCTTCTACATATTCTTTACGTCTACGTAATCACTCTGCTTCCTAAGCATCTTACGTCATTGCTTCTCCCTATCCTACTCACATACTAGACATTAAATCACTATTAGCTATTGCTACTGTTTTACTTCAAGGATCATGCAGAGGAATTTGAGATTCTTTTTTCCTTTTTTCTTCTACCCTCTGTGGCTCCAGCCTCCACTTCCCATGGAAAGCTAGACATTTAAGTTGGGGGAAAAAATGAGGTATAGCAATATGGAGGTTGAGGCATTTGGGTAAAATAAATATTAACGAATGAGTTTTGCTATTTCTGAAAAAAAAAATCGTAGGTTTTGTAGCAAGTCAGTATAAAATTTTGCAGAAAGACTGTTTAATAAATCTGATATTCTTAGGCTTTTTGCACTTCAAAATTTGTAAGTTAAGCAATCACTTTTTTTATGATATATTTTGAAGGGGCGTTGGTTGTATTTTCTTTGAAATGGCTTCTGGAAGACCTCTGTTCCCAGGATCAACAGTGGAAGATGAACTGCATTTAATTTTCCGACTGCTAGGTAACAAAAGAAATCTTTTCCAGGCAATTAGTCATTTATGATATAGTTGATTAGCTATAGTATATAAGGTGGTATATTTTTAATATATGTGTGAAATGATGATGTGACTGCTAATAGCTATTATTACTTTTAATTAGCATTTTTATTTTATTTTATTTTATTTTATTTGTGGTTTTTGGGTTACGCTCGGTGGTGCTCAGGGGCTACTCCTGGCTCTGTGCTCAGAAATCACTCCTGGTAGGCTCCGGGAACTAAATGGGAAACTGGGAATCGAATCACCATCTGTCCTGGGTTGGCTGCGTGCAAAGCAAACACCCTGTCTGTCTATCTCTCCAGCCTTAATTAGCACGATTTTGGTAGATCTATCTAAGCAACATTTTATTTACTGACTTCTACCTTTGCAATAAAGATTTTATGCAATAAGAGACTCAGAAGATGGAGCAGTGATATAGAAAGCCCCTAGGGCAATGATGAGGCCTTGAGCTTAATTTGAGTTCATGCAGGGACTGAAAGATCCTTCTTCACAGTCTAACGGGGATCCTCAAAATTTTTAAACAGGGGGCTAATTCACTATCCTTCAGACCATTGGAGAGCCAAACTATAGTTAAAAAAACTGAATAATAGTGGCCCATGGGTTGTAGATTGAGGGCCCCTGACTGAGAGGTCTGAGAGGAAGAGACAAGAGGCAGAGAGGAGGGGAGTCAGAGTGCAGTGCACATTCCACATATATGTACTGAAGGTGGCAAAAACACTAGGCAGGCCAGATAAGTGTCTTTGGCAGGCACATGTGGCCCACAGCGGTAGATTGAGGACCCCTGATTTAACATCTCTGAGGGAAAATGGAAAAAAAATTAATGTAATAAAAGAAATGAAAACAGGATTATTTCTGCTTGGTGTCAATTATACACTTTGATTTTTATGGTATTATTACATAGTCCAAGAAAGTGTCTATGTTTACTCTGTCATTTTAGTTTAAAAGTGGAAAGAGTTGAGTCATCTAAATATAAATTATTAATAACTTTATTCTGCCTACTTATATATTTTTATGTTTATAAATATTTATTTTCTTTTAAAATTCAGGAACTCCATCTCAGGAAACTTGGCCTGGTGTTTCTTCAAATGATGAGTTTAAGAACTACAGTTTTCCAAAATATAAACCACAGCCTCTAATAAATCACGCACCCAGGTACTTAGCTTTTTACCTTTAAGTAAAAAGGGGATTATTTTCAGTCTCTAGAAGTATTAGGCTTAACATGGATTCAGGAAAAAAGCATGTAGATAATTTCCACCTATAGTATATAGCCCTCTTCTCCTGAGGAATCAAACAGAAACAAGCACTTCTAGAAACAACTCAGATTCATTATCAGGTTGATTTTGAATTAATTTTGGATCATTGCATATTCAGAAACCTTTTGCTGTTGCCAATTTTTTTTTACCACCCCCACATTTACTCACACTACCCAGCATGGGGTTGAAAAGCTTAAGCCCAGAGTTTAAGAACCTCGAGTCTAATGCGCAATTTCTGAACTGGGGGGGCCAGATGGCCCTTGTGGACCTCAGTATATTCTAAGGTGGCTGCAGATGAGAAAATTGAGTAAATGTGGGTCTATGACACAAGAGTAGGGGTTTAGCCAATAACAGTTAGGGAAGGATGCATAGAAAGGAAACAAGCTCAAAAGGAGGCCAATGTCCAAAAACCTAAGCGACACTGGTCCAGAGAATGTCTAGAACACAGTGTACACAGCTCCCACTAGAGCACTTAACTCAGGCATGTGGGTAAGGTATTTCCATATTCTGGTTCTACTTGTTTAGTCTTTGAGAGGCAGTATCATTTCTGGGTTTGTTTGGGTGTTTGTCTTGGTATTTTTTGGTTTGTTTTTGTTTGGGTTCAAACGTCCTCCTGACTGCTATCACTCCATCCCCAGAACCTGTCCTTTCTGGTAAAGATTGTCTTTAAGATAATCACTAAAGATTATCTTTAAGATAATCACTAAAGATCACATTAAGATAATCACTAAACTAAATATGATTGCTATATTTATCTTCCTTGATTATATATCATTGATTTGGTTAGCCCTTTTAGATTAACATGATTAATTTATTGAAATTATTAATGCATATTTAAACTTCGTAATTTTTAGTACTCAGTACTCAGCAAACTACACTGTAAAACAGTTTTTGAGTTAATTTCTTTTATTGCATATATCTTGAACCACTGTGCTAGATTTTGGGGATATATATATAACTTCACCTGTATGATAGAGAAATGGTGCTTTTCTCTTTTGTTTTCAGTAAAACATTAGAAATTGATACTTTCGTGAGTTTTCTCAGTAGTGGAATTTTCCTCAAAAACATATTGATGGCTTTTCAAAATATTCTGTAGTTTCAGTGATGTACTTGTTTTTGTGTATTGAAATTATTTTTGGTCTCTTCTTAAGTGTCAGTATAAATCTGAGGATAAAATAATTTTGTGTCTATTGGACACTCTTAATTCAGTAGATTGAAGTACTTGGAAAATAGTCTCATCTGAAAAGTAGTTTTCAGTCAAAATAAGAGAGAATAACTACTTTTCTATTGTTTTTAGGTTAGACTCTGAAGGGATTGAGTTGATAACAAGATTTCTTCAGGTAAGTCATACCTTACTTTGTAATTAAGTGTAATTAAGTTACATCTCTAAGCCCTCCAATGTTTTAACCTATAGAATGGGATTGGTAATAACCTCCTTCAAATGTTGTCATGACAGTTAGGATTAAATGTAATGTTATTTAGTGTGCTTAAAACACATGCTTAGGGGCCGGGCGGTGGCGCTAAAGGTAAGGTGCCTGCCTTGCCTGCGCTAGCCTTGGACGGACCACGGTTCGATCTCCCGGTGTCCCATATGGTCCCCCAAGCCAGGAGCGACTTCTGAGCACATAGCCAGGAGTAACCCCTGAGCGTTACCGGGTGTGGCCCAAAAACCAAAAAAAAAAAAAAAAAAAAAAAACACATGCTTAAGTAAAACAAAAAAAAGTAAGGTTTATCATAATATATCTGCTGTGTCATTGTGACATAGAGCAGAACTCGAAGAGACAGGTGTTGAGCTGCTGTTGTTCAGCTCCATTAAGGACAGACTGTATGCAGTTCCTGTTCTCCTTTGTGCTTTCCTTCTATCCTACTACAGACTGCTGAACCTCTGGATATATTCATGTTTTTATTCAAAGCAGAAAAAAGAGAGGATAAGGGTATGTCAGTTACATTAGTCCTTTAGTAGTATCCTAAGAAAACCTTAGAAAGCAAAGGATTCTTCCTAAGAACATTAGGAACGCCGGAACACTATTATAAATTATGGAACAAGATTGTTGTAATTAGTTTAAATTAAAACAGTTAACAGTTCATGATCAGAGTTGGAAGAGTTATGATTCATGATTAGAGACAGACACATGGACACAATTTCTCCTTTTCTTTTTCTTTTCTTTTCTTTTTTTTTTTTTTTTTTTTTTTGTTGACCACACTTAACAGTTCTTGGATGCTACTGTGGCATGATGCTGGGTAACTCATTACAGTGTTCAAGGTACCATTAACTCCTTGAAACCAAACCTGGACCTCCCTGTGCACACTCATCTTTTCAGCTAGCTCCCATTAAATAAATTTTTTTTTTTTTTTTTTTTTTTTTTTTTTTTTTTTTGTTTTTGGGCCACACCCGTTTGACGCTCAGGGGTGACTCCTGGCTATGTGCTCAGAAATCGCCCCTGGCTTGGGGGGACCATATGGGACGCCGGGGGATCGAACCGCGGTCCTTCCTTGGCTAGCGCTTGCAAGGCAGACACCTTACCTCCAGCGCCACCTACCCGGCCCCCATTAAATAAATTTAGTTGTTGTTATCAAGGAGAATGAATCAATGAATTTTTTGTTGTTTGGAGGCTATACTCAGTGATGAAGAGGACTTAGGCCTTGCTTTGAGTTCAGGGAAATGCCTCTTGACTCTCATTTACTAGTGACTGTCATAAAGGTATTGGTTGTATTTCCACTGATCTCTTACTAGTTTTGGTATTGGTTTGTGGCTGTTACTCCCAGTGAGGTGCTTGGGAATCTTGCAGAGCAATGGAATCCCAGCTTATCACACACATGGATGTCCCTGGGCCAATGATTCTTTGATATTTATAGAGAAAAGTAACAGGTCAAATATATTTGTCATCTATTCAGGATCTACAAAGAATCAAAAACTGTAGGGGCTGGAGAGATAGCACAGTGGTATGGTGTTTGCCTTGCAAGCAGCCAACCCCAGAACCAACAGTGGTTCAAATCCAAGCATCCCATATGGTCCCCCGTGCCTGCCAGGAGCGATTTCTGAGCACAGAGCCAGGAGTAACCTCTGAGCACTGCCAGGTGTGGCCCAAAAACCAAAAAAAAAAAAAAAAAAAGTTTTAGTCCTGCTTTATTTTGGAAATTGGAACTGAGCTATAATTGTAATAGTGTAATCTCAATATCAACTCAGATTTGAGTATATCTGGAGTACTCCAAATAGGTTCTAAATTTAAATAGTTTTTATATTAACTGATCAAAATAACAGTGGCTCTGAGTGCCACTTTATAACCCTATTTATAGTATATATAATATTATACATATTAAATGTATAAAGTTAAATACTTTTCACTTTTTCACAGTATGAATCTAAGAAAAGACTGTCAGCAGAAGAGGCCATGAAACACGTATATTTTCGAAGTCTGGGACCAAGAATACATGTGTTACCTGAAAGTAAGAAATTTTAAAATGTTTTCTTATCCCATCCCTTCCTCTTCTTTATTTTTATTTTTCCAGAGCTGGAAGCAGGTGGATTCAGTCAGAACTTAAGAGGTAAATTAAGATTGTTAATGATTTTTTTAAGCTTATAATGAGCCTTTTGGTAATTAAACCAGAATTAATTAAAGGGGAGGTATATGTCTTTTTTACATATATACTTCCATTTTTTTTGTTTTGTTTTTTGTTTTTAGGCCACACCCAGCGGTGCTTAGGGGTTACTCCTGGCTGTCTGCTCAGAAATAGCTCCTGGCAGGCATGGGGGACCATATGGGACACCGGGATTCGAACCAATCACCTTTGGTCCTGGATCGGCTGCTTGCAAGGCAAACGCCGCTGTGCTATTTCTCCGGGCCCTATTTTTATTTTTTTATTTACTGATTGATTGATTGCTTGGTTTATGGGCCACACCCAGTGGAGCTCAGGGTTTACTCCTGGCTTTCCACTTAGAAATCGCCCCTGGCAGGCTGTGGGACCATATGGGATGCTGGAATCAAATCAGGTCCCTCCCAAGTCAGCCGCTTTGCAAGGAAAATGCCTTACCACTGTGCTATCTCTCCGGCCCCATCCATTTTTATTTTTCTTAACATTCAAAACTAGATTTTTTGGTAAGAAATCCATAGTGGGCCAGGACTGTAACTCAGGTAGGGTAACTTGCACTGTATGTATGATGAAGCTATAGGTTTAGCCCTGGGTTCTCAAAAGAAATCTGCTACTTCAACATTGGTTATTAATCTTAGTGGGTTTAGAAGATAACATTTGATGTGAGACTTTGTTGTTAAGCTTGACAGATTAATAAAGCACAACCAAAATAGGAGATTACTTCTTTGTGAAAGAATTCCATTTCAGGAAAATAACGGTGATTTTCCTTCTGACTTTGATGCTGATGATCACTCTAACTTTGATCAGAAATTAACATATTGATAGTAACTGAAACAGCTGATTTCTCATGCCTAAAATAACTAGATCTTATTCATAGCATTTTTTATTGCCCCAATATTTTACTTTAAAATTAAATAATATGGGGCTAGAGATTACAGTGGAGCAGGCTCGTAACTTGTACACATACAACCAGTTGGGTTCTACCCTCAACACAAATATGGTCTTCTGAGCAACATCAGGAGTGATTCCTGAGCATTGCCAAAGCAACAACAAAAACTTTGAGTAAAGTGAATGGGATTAGAGATTATTTAGAGCCTTGATAATAATGGAGAGTTTTACAAATAGTCATTAACTTTCTGATCTCTTGACCAAAGAATATTGTTTTATCAAGGTTTTCAAATTAATTAAAATCAAGAATTCAAACTTTTGAGGCCAGAGCGATAGCACAGTGGTAGGGTATTTGCCTTGCATGCTGCTGACCCGGGGTGGACCTCAGTTCTATTCTCAGTATCCCATATGGTTTCTTGAGCCTGCCAAGAGCAATTTCTGAGTGTAGAGCCAGGAGTAACCCCTGAATGCTGCCAGGTATGGCCCAAAAACCTAAATAAGTAAATTGCTTTAAAAAAATACTTAAAGGGCCAGAGTGATAGCACAGCAGTAGGGTGTTTGCCTTGCATGTGGCTGATCTAGGACTGACCTCAGTTCGATCCTGGCATCCCATATGGTCCCCCAAGCTAGGAGTGATTTCTGAGTGCACACAGGGTGTGGCCCAAAAACAAAAAAACAAACATAAAAATAATTTAAACTTTCATCTAGTCTTCTTCCCTCCCTCCCTCCCTCCCTCCCTCCCTCCCTCCCTCCCTCCCTCCCTCCCTCCCTCCCTCCCTCCCTCCCTCCCTCCCTCCCTCCCTCCCTTCCTTCCTTCCTTCCTTCCTTCCTTCCTTCCTTCCTTCCTTCCTTTTCTTTCAAAAACTGCCTTGGTGACAGATGAGAAACACAGACCCCTAGTTTTCTGTAATTTTGTTCTGTTTTGTTTTGGGGTCAGAGCACCCAGTGGTGCTCAGGGCTTATTTCTGGATCTGCACTCAGGGATCACTTCTGGAAGTGCTCAGGGGACCATATGGAATTCTAGGGATTGGTGTTTCCAGGTTGGGCAAGTGCATGGCAAGCGTCTTGCCACTACACCTTTTCCCTGGCACCTTTGCTCCTAATTTTTGAAGCTCATTTGAGGACTTCATACCCTCATATCATCATAAATAAGGAAAAAGAATAAAATTGATGTAGTGTATTGTGTTTGGTCTTCCAGCCCATTAAGTCTTAGTAAGAGACAGTGTATATTCTCAGAGAACACCGTGAGGTACCGTGAGGGAGCAAGTTATTGAAAATACATTAATTTGTTTTTTTCTTAAGTTCTTGGACAAAGGGAAGAATATTTTTAGGCCTCTTCCTTATAAGTGTAGTAAATACGAAGGCATTTTTTCTGTTGGCTTACATCAGTTTTAATAAACCAGATTATTTTTGTCTGTGCCTTTTAGGTGTATCAATATTCAGTTTGAAAGAGATTCAGTTGCAAAAGGACCCCGGTTTTCGAAATTCTTCTTATCCAGAGACAGGTGTGTTTGTCATAAATCATTTCACGTGTCGATCATGAAATTTGCGTGTAAACAAATTTTGGGTTTATAAATTGATCAGTAAAATTAATGATGTAAAAAAAAAATTAAAATGTACAGTGCATTCCACAACTGTGTATGTTTAGCATTGCACGTACTCACTTTTCTATATGATGTGGGCAGCTCAGTAACTCTTCCGAGAGAAATCTGACTCAGTCAAGTCAGGGATCCTGAAAGCTGCAGATGGCACAAAAACCGTTTACAAGTGGCCTGGCTTGATCTCTGCAGACGCCATCCCTGGCACCTGAGCAGAAGACACGTCTTGTGCTTCCCTAGTCTTCAGGTTCAACACTTCGAAGCATAGAAGCTATAGACTGACCCCATCAACAAAAGGGTTATTCTAAGACAGTGCTGATCACCCTTACCATGGAATATTAGCTTTTGCTGGTGGGAACATTAGCTTCCTAGTCACCCAATACTGTATGTGGGATAAAACTGAACCTTGAACTGCCTCATAAGATGACTTTATATTTTAGGACATGGGAAGAACAGAAGACAGAGCATGCTCTTTTAAGTCTGATAACATGATTTCAAGCCCAGCCCCTCTCCCCCCAGCCTTTCTTATCAATCAAGGACTCAGATCTGAAGGCAATTATTTCTTTTGGTGGACTTGGAATCTTCATTTGTCTACACTGTCCTTCTTCACAGTGGAGTCTTTTTATTTCAGACCTACAGATTGTTTTATATTCGTTGTCACAGTGTGACAATTTTTTTGTACAGTTGGTTTTAAGGTCTTCTCTGCCATTAGAGCCAGTAGGTTACAGCTATTGATGTAACTGTAGCTGCAATTTTTGTGCAGGACTGAGAAACACAGTGCATTATTTATTGCGGAATCATTGCTGCTAAATAACTACTGTCTGTTTATTTAACACAACAATTGAATGCCTGAAGAAGTTGCAGTGGCTTTATTATATGTGAATGCATCTGTTTCTCCTCACCAATTGTTATACTGCTGCATTTGTTTGTTTGTTTTTAAAATTAAACTGCAGTGTTTCCTGGAATGTAAAGTTAGCTTTGCTTTAACAGTACAATAAGTGAGCCATCTTGAACACTCTTAAGTTCATGCTACATCATTTTTTATTGAACATTAGCAGGTAGATAGCTAAGAAATTAATAAGCACATTATGTTTATTAAAGCATGTGATGCAGAAGTTGATTTCAAGCAAGTGAATACCTGATAGATACCAATAAATTAAAGCACCAAAATTATTTATTTTACCTTTCCTCATTTTTAGAAATATTTACTGCATATTATTGGATATTTGTAGACTAATATACTTACATATTTTATGTTGTGCTTTAGTTAAAACTAAATTATACAAATCCAGTCAAACATGAACAGTCTTGTTTTTGTTTTAAATACGCTTCTTTGATTAGAAAGGATGATATTTCATGGAGATAGTTTCTTTCTGTTGGGGGCCATGTGTGTTTGTTTTAATAACACTCACATGGAACCAGCTAAAAGCTGTAATGTATCTTTGATATGAGCCATGATAAATATAGATGAAAGAAATGAGTTTTGGGGATTTTTTTAAAGGATTGTGTAGGAATTATCTGTTTACCAGAGATAATGAATACTACAGTTTTAATTATGCACCTCTTTGAACATCTTAAACATGCCTTGGTGTTGGTAACAGTGTTTTAAGCATTTGTGTTCACTTTAAAGGATTGCTTAGTGCATCTTACATATCGCAAATTTCAATTGATATATTTTGAAATGGTCATGTAATTTTTTGGTTTATATATCATGAAAATAGTCATAACTTAAATTTTTTCCCTGACATTCACTGTAAAACATTCAGGGGTCCTACCATTTCTATTCAGGAAATCTTGTAGTTTATTGTTATTTAACAGTATTAAGTGAATTTTTGTATATTTCATTTTAACTTTATTTGTGAATAGTGACTGTGGCATGTTTGGGTATTATTTTAATATTTCATGATACTGAAATTTTAATTTTTATAAAAAAATTCTGAAACAAGATTCATGTGTAATGGTGAATATTGGACCACTACTGCTTTTCAAATATGTAAATTGGTTTTATGTTAAATCTTATAACCTAACTGCTGTTGTTTCTAACTGACAGACATGTATTAATATTGTACTTTGAGGGTTATAAATATTATGTGGAAATTCCTCCATTTTGTTTTGAAATTTATAATAACAAAATCTTCATGTTGTTAAAATGTGGCTTTGTCCTCAGTTCTTTCTTGGAGAAGAAGGCTTAGCGGAATGGGATATTTTTTAAGGATTTTTTTAAAAGGATGTTTTTTGTTTTGTTTTGTTTTGGTTTGGTTTGGTTTGGTTTTGGGGTCATACCCGGCAGCACTCAGGGGTTACTCTTGGCTCTACGCTCAGAAATCACTCCTACCAGGCTCAGAGGACCATATGGGATATAGGGATTCAAACCACCATCCTTCTGCATGCAAGGCAAATGCCTACCTCCATGCTATCTCTCTAGCCCCATCTTTTTTAAGTCTTAAGACATTTTTAAGTCTGACTGCTTATAGTGATATTTATGTGTGTTGTCCACTTATTTAGCAGTTCATTCCATAGTGGTATAGGGTGGTACACTCAATCTCAATTAGGAAAAGTGTCAGATTTTCTCATTTGAGGTTACATATATAGAAAATTTGATCAAGTTTCTACTAGTTGGATTTTGGGCATGTAAAAAGCAAAAATAATAATGTAGTTATAAAAAATTCTTAATAGAAAGTCCCCAAATTTTTCTTTATTAAGAAATTTGGTGGATTTTTTTTTTATTCTGTTTTTGGATAATTGAGCACCATTTAGATCCTCACAAGTTTACCATGAAGATCATTGAAACTTGGAAGTTTTGAACCTGGATTACTTATAATTCATCTTAAAATGACATGGTTCTCAAAGGTAAGAGGGTCTTTTTTTGCTGATTTATTTCCAGGTAGTGTTGTTAATACACATTGCTTTCACTAGAATTATGGTTGTATTCTTTTTGGTACTTTTATCAGCCTATATTGAAAAACTACCTTAGGTGACTCAAGGCAATCCATATGGTCAATTTTTTTTTTAATTTTGTTATTTTTGTTATTATTATTTTGGCGGGCCTTACTCATAGCTCTTTACTCGGGGATCACTTCTAGCAGGGTTTGGAGGACCATATGAGGGTGCTGGATCAAACTTAGATTAGCCAGATACAAAGGAAGCACCATAACCACTCTGTCTATTTTGGGGAGTATTCCAAAAATGTATATCTTCAGCCTTGTTTTAAAATATTTTTTAGTTGTGACAAAATAGATGACATTTGTCCCATTACTGTTTTCAACACAAACTTTAGTGCTGGTGTTAACCTGTTAATGACATTAATTACATTCACAATATTATACACTATTACCAGAATTATTTTTTATCACTCCCAACGTTATCCACTAAGAACCTATTTCCCATACCCTTCCTGTGACATAAACTTTAGTTAAAGTTTGCCTAGTGTATTTTATGAATGGAATTATACCTTGGGTGTCCTTTTGCATGTTTTATTCCACTTGTTTTCAATGTAATCTGTTATAATATATCTAGACTTTATTTTTTTTTATGGCTCTATAATATTGTTTGTATGAGTCACATTTTGTTTATCCATTCAGTTTCGGATTTTTCCCCCCCCTTTTTGGGTCACACCTGGCAGTGATCCTCTTAGGTCTGCACTCAGGAATCACTCCTGGCAGTGGTTGGAGGACCAAATGGGATGCTGGGAATTGAATCCAGGTCAGCCACATGCAAGGCAAGAACCAATCATTTTACAGTCACTCTGGCCTGTCCATTCTTCTATTGATGAGTCCTGGAGGCACCCCAATTTCTGGCTATCGAAAAACAATGTTATTTGAATATTGGTATATAAACATCTATTTGAGCTATTGTTTTAAGTTTTATTTATGTAGGAATGGAATTTAGTAATTTAACTTATTAAAGAATCATCAGATGATTTTTCTGTGAATTTTTCTTATTCTTGGCAACACTTTTTTTTAATTGGTTCTAAAAGGAGTTAAGTGGTATCTCAAGTGGAGGTGGGCTGGTCACTATGTCTGGTATAGCAGGACCACTTTTTGTTGTTATTTTTGGGCAAATCCAGTGACACCCAGGGGTTACTCTTAGCTATGTGCTCCTGATTCGGGGGATCATAATGGGGGGTGGGGGGGAATCGAACTGAGGTCTGTCCTAGGTTAGCAAGAGCAAGGCAAATGCCCTACCACTTGCTCCACCACTCCGGCCCCATCTCAGGACCACTTATGAAACCGTTCCTTTTCCCTCAATTTAACTTTACTACCTAGATTTATTTCCTTAGGTAGATTTAAAGCAATTTGTATACATTCATAGCATGTTTTTATTAGTAACATAACTAATGCTGGATAATAAGATGCATTTTCATCCTTAATCCATGCGAAAAAGTGAAATTTGGATCATCTGAATTAAATCAGCCACTTATCTCAACATCTTTTATCACAAAGTATTTATTGAACAAAAATAATATAACAGTAAAAATGATGCATACAAGAAAGTGAATGAAAATTTACAGTCATAGAAAAGATGTGTACAAAACAGCCATTTTAATTTTGTAAAACATTAGCTATAGCAGTTTAACACTGATCAAACAGACATTTAAAAAGAGTTATTTAATATATTCTTGAAATCTATTTTAGTTGATAAAAGTTGTTAAAACCACACACACACACATACATACACAGAGAATGAGGCAGTTATGTTCTACTTTAAAGCCTTCAGTTCTGTTACAGTGAAATCGTTTTAGTTTGAGTTTTGGTTTTGGATTTTGGACCACACCCAGCAGCGCTCAGCTGCTAGCTCTGCACTCAGAACTTACTCCTGGCAGGCTCAGGATAACTTATGTGATGCAGGTGATTGAATCCAGTGGGCTGTGTAGAAGGCAAATATCCTACCAACTGTAGAACTGCTCTGGCCTATTCAGTGAGTTTTGATCCATTAGAAATATTTTTCTGTCTGATAAGGCTAGAGCATTTTATATTAATCATTATTTGGTGGAAAGGAATGCAAGACTCCAGATTTAAAGTCATTTGAATATTTCCTATCAGTTATACTGATTTGTTTTGGGTTGAGATGTTTACACATTGATAAACTAGTTTCATGTACTTTTGATGCATTCTTCTGGTTTATAATGCTCTATTTCTTCTAACAGTTTTGGATTAGTAATATACTTTTAGCTTAGCCTGGAAAAACAGGACAGGACGGAGCACCAGTGTTCTACCTTCAGTGATCCACATGTGTAGTTTCAGGCTGCACCCAACTACTCATGTGCACTTGTACTTAACTGGAAATAGTGGTGGCAGGTCTGGGATATATGCATTGTAAAAGGTCCCTTTTAACTCTAATATTTTGTTTGACCACTTCTTTTGACCAGCCCTTTTAATAAAGAATTATCTAGAGTCTATGAAGGAGCAGCTGTGATGTCTATTTGTAGATTTTGGAATCAGTCTCCAATTATTTTGTAGTGAAATGCATAGAAGTACTTAGCTTTTTTCTCTCTTCCAAAGAGGTTTATTATCCATCCCTAAACAGAATTTTCAAATCCTGCATCAAAATTTGTCAGCTATCGTAAGAAAATTTATACTTGAAAAAAAAATTTTTTTTTTTTGGTTTTTGGGTCACACCCAGCAGTGCTCAGGGGTTACTCCTGGCTGTCTGCTCAGAAATAGCTCCTGGCAGGCACGGGGGACCATATGGACACCGGGATTCGAACCAACCACCTTTGGTCCTGGATCGGCTGCTTGCAAGGCAAACGCCGCTGTGCCCTATACTTGAAAAATTTTAACCACATTTCAAATTGGTTTATTATTTAAATTAAAATTACTAAACTAATCTTTAATTAATTTTGTTATCTTACACCTTTCCTACTATGTACAGAATGGTGCCTTTGAATGGTGTCTAACTTTTTTTGAAGGAGCAGAAATTAGGTTTCTGTGACAAATCACCACTCTAAAGTACACTACACGAAAGCATTTCCTTCTGAATATTCCAGCAAATTATTTTATTATCAATTGTTTTACACTGATGAGGTACTTGTAATGCTTTATTTTTATTTTATTTATTTCCTTCATTCTTACCACAACTTAGTAAAAATAAAGTAGTGTATCCTGCTTTTCAGCCCTCAAGAAACGCTATACTACATACTTGGGTTACAAAATTTTTTCTTTGTTATCTGTATTCAATACCAGCCTGTGAGCCTCTTCCAGAGCATTAGGTTGTTGTTTTTGGGGAGATTTTGGGGGGTTTGGGGTCACACCCAGCAATGCTCAGGAGTTACTCCTGGCTATACTCAGAAATCACTCCTGGCAGGCTCAGGGGACCATATGGGATGCCAGGATTCGAACCATCGTCCTTCTGCATGCAAGGCAAACGCTTTACCTCTATGCTATCTCTCCGGCACCCAGAGCATTAGGTTTTAAAGTGTTAATTATACTTTTTAAGTGTTTAGAGACACCCTGAATCATAATAGGATATAAAATGAGCCAGAGAGTTGTATGGATTCTCTAAGGAAATTTGGGAGAACTGGGGCTAATTTTTGAAAGATTTTAGCTAACCTCAGAAACAATGCTCTAGAAGCATAGAATTATACTTAGTATTAGAATTCTATGCATAGAATTAAATTTAATGTAGCCTAAAAGATTCTTAACGACTTTTAGGCTACCAATTCAAAGTTCTATTCTTTTGTAAGGATGCATTTTAAAACATTGTTTTTATGAGTGTTTATTGTCTATGGCTTAGTTATATTCTTACAAAAATATTATGCAGTCATTACATTTACTGAATTTCAGTTCTAAGGCAATTCTTATACAACTGAAAGCAAAGGGAAAACGTAATATGACTATGCTTTCATATTGCCTACTTATGGAAAAAAATAAGAAAATTCTACAACAGAGCTGTTTGATGCTAATTTTTCTCTTTCAGACATTTTCTCAGAATACTAAAAATATATAAATCATTTACATAAAACTAAATGCAAGGAAGGCACAGCTGGCTATAATGTATAGAAGCACATTCAGCATATTCAGGATTAAAGAGAAAAAAACTTCACATCCTTATTAGTTACACTGAAAACTATTAAGAAAAGTTCTTCACTGTCAACAGTGTTCAACACTTAAGAGCTAAGGATATAAAAATTAAAATTCACTTAATGCAAAACAGATTTTATATATACTTGAATATAAAAAAGTTTTTTAAAATGCTAGCATAAATCTAGACCATCCAAGGTATGAAAAGTGCAAACCAAATTAACAGGGTTTCACAATGTCCTTCTCATGACACAGGTAAACCAGCCCATGGGGACAAATTTGTTTCATCAGCAAATGAGTCTTTCTTTGTAGCCAGATGTCATCAGGATTTCTGAGAACTGGAAGAAAGCAGGACTGGAGAAGCAGCTCTGTCCAGACTGGGGATCGGCACTGGCATATGGCCGTTGAGCAGGGTCGGGAACTGTAGGGTACAAAGAATTTTCAAATAAGCATTGCAAATCTCCTGGGAGAAGTTGGGGGATATTTATATTACTAGACCATGATGGAACACTGTTCTCATCTTCCCTGTATCAGAGGTCAGTTGTCAGTTATTTCACTGAAGAGATAACAAAGATAACAATGAACTTGACTCAATATATATGACTATATATGACTATATATATATATATATATATATATATATATATACACACGTGTATACAGCAAAGGGGTAAAGGCCCAGATTTATATACTAAGCTGTTGGGATTTTATATATAAATATAGATATTCACTTTATGTAAAAAGTTTCAAGTTAAAATGTTCAATCATATAAGCCAACCTATGAGTCAGTGATATTTTTCTTTTCTTTTTTTATGGTTTTTGGGCCACACCCGGTGACTCTCAGAGACTATGCACTCAGAAATTGCTCCTGACTTGGGGAACCATATGGAATGTTGGGGGGGGTATCGAACCACGGTTTTTCCTAGGTTAGTATGTGCAAGGCAGACGCTCTACCGCTTGCATCACCATTCTGGCCCCAAATCAATGAATTTTTAAAGATACTTTAAAGTTGCAAAATGGAGCAAGGAAGGCCTCTTCAACAAGTGGTGTTGGGATCACTGGTCAGCCACTTGCAAAAAAGCAAACTCAGACTCCATCTAACACCGTGCACAAAGGTCAAATCCAAATGGATTAAAAACCTTGATATCAGACCCGAAACTATAAGGAATATAGAACAACACATACTTAAAATACCCCATGACTTTGAGACTAAACTCATCTTCAAGGAGGAAACAGGACTCTTCAAGTGGAAGCAGCGGTAAACAGATGGGACTATATTAAGCTGTGAAGCTTCTGCACCTCAATGGAAATAGTGCCAAGATTACAAAAGCCGGACGAGGAGGTGAGGGAAAAAAAAAAAGATTACAAAAGCGGCCCACAGAATGGGAGAAACTATTCACCGAATATCCATTAGATAAAGGGCTAATATTGAAGATATACAAGATACTGACAGAACTTAACAAGAAATAAAAACAAAACTCCATAAAAAATGGGGAGAAGAAATGAACACTTTGTCAAAGAAGAAATACAAATGGCCAAAAGGCATATGAAAAAATGTTCCACATCACTAATCATCAAAGAGATGCAAATCAAAACAACAATGAGGTACCATCTCACGCCACAGAGATTGACACACATCACAAAGAACAAGAAAGATCAGTGCCGGCAGGGATGTGGGGATGTGGGGAGAAAGGAACTCTTATTCCCTGCTGGTGGGAATGCTGTCTAGTCCAGCCTTTCTGGAAAACAATATGAAGATTCTTTAAAAAACTGGAAATCGAGAGCTGGAGAGATAGCATGGAGGTAAGGCATTTGCCTTGCATGCAGAAGGATGGTGGTTTGAATCCCGGCATCCCAAATGCTCCCCCAAACCTGCCAAGAGCGATTTCTGAGCAAAGAGCCAAGAGTAACCCCTGAGCGCTGCTGGGTGTGACCCAAAAACAACAACAACAAAAAAAAAAAAACTGGAAATTGAGCTCCCATATGATCCAGCTATACCAATTCTAGGGATATACGCTAGGAACACAAAAATACAATTCAAAAATCCCTTCCCCACATCTATATTCATTGCAGCACTATTTACAATAGCCAGAATCTAGAAACAACCAAGATGCCCTTCAACAAAGGAATAGCTAGAGAAACTGTGGTCCATATACAAAATGAAATATTATGTAGCCGTCAGGAGAGATGGAAGTCATGAGTTTTCCTATATGTGGATGTACATATGTGGATGGTGAGTGAAATAAGTCAGAGTGAGAGGGACTGACACAGAATAAATAGTCTCACTCATCTAAGGGTTTTAAGAAAAATTAAGGACATTATTGTAATAATGCGTAGAGAGAATATAGATGAGGGCTGGAAGGACGGGCTCTCACAAGAAGCTCACCACAAAGAATGGTAAATGTAGTTAGGGAAATAATTATGCTAACAATTATCATGACAATCTTGATGACTGAGAGAAGTAGAATGCCTGTCTCAAATACAGACAAGTGTTGGGAAGGAGGGGTGGGAGTGTTGCCCTGGTGAGGGGGGGTGTTGTGTTTATGACTGAAAAAAAAATGAGTACAGAACACTAAAATATCAGAAATGCATATTTAATTATTCTTTGCTACAATCCAACTGATTCTGAATTTTTTTGTATCTAGACCAGACCATGGAAATTCTCTATTCAAACCCCCATCAGTATAATAAAAAATAAAACTCTCAAAACTACCCTTATACTTGTAAAATCAAAAGAAAAGATTTCAATTCTATTCCTAAACACCCTTTCCCAGTGCCAAAGTAATGAAATATAGCAGAACATAGTGACTTTTTTTTTTAAATGAAAGGCAGAAATCAAATGTAATATAATACAATCTGCTACTCTGAGCTTTACAAAGTTCAATTTATTCAGATAGCGGAGACATGGAGTGGTTGAAGAATATGCACCCCCCCATATAATGTTTTGGCATCATTTCATGAAAATCTAAAAACCAATATTTAACAAGGTAAGTTATTAAATGATCATTTTGGGGGTTAGAATGATATAGTACAGTGAGACCTTGCCATACGGGTGACCTAGGTTTGATTTCTGGCCCCGCATATGGTCCCCCAGACCTCCCCAGTGATCCCTAAACACAAAGCCAGAAGTATGCCCTGAGCACCTTCAGATGTGTCCCCACCCCCCTCAAGAAAAACCCCAGCATATCCAGACAATCCTATTTGAGTTAGTATTTGTAGTAGTATACATTTCTTCACGTCTTCTGATCCTTAACACCATTATCATTGAGATCTTGGGACCAGAGTAATAGTATAGCAGGTAGGTTTTTTGCCTTGCACAGGAATGATTACCCCAGGTTCACCAGAATGATCCCTGAGCTCTAGTTTGGAATAAGACCTGAGCACCACCAGGTGTGGCTCCAAAACCAAAACAAATGAAAGATAGCTTTCATATAAAAACCTGTCCAGTGGGGCTGGAGCAGTGGCACAAGCAGTAGGGTGTCTGCCTTGCTGCATGCACTAACCTAGGATGGACTGTGGTTCGATCCCCTCCCCGGCGTCCCACGGGGTCCCCCAAGTCAGGAGCAATTTCTGAGTGCATTTCCAGGAGTAACCCCTGAGTGTCACCAGGTGTGGCCCAAAAACCAAAACCAAAAACAAACAAACAAAAAAAACCTCCAAAAAACCTGTTTAGGGTTATCACTTAAGAGATTAGGGTAGAAAATCCTGTATACAATTAAAAGCCCATTGCTGCTTTTCCATTCTAATCATCTGTCATTCAGCTCCTTCCCAGTCCATTTCCTTTCATAGCAAATCCAAATGTGCTCAACCTCTGCTGAAATTCTGTCCCTTCCTCAATTCAGATGTCACTGTTGTTCTCTCGCATTTGCTGGAAAGAACTACTCATGTTGGATTCTTGTACTATCTGTGTACACATCTTTATTTATATTGTATGTCCCCTACAGTCCCTGCCTCAAAACAGACTGCAAGTATTTGCTGGGTTAGATTCAACAAATTGCAAGTTGCACAAAACATTCTCAATTAAAAATTTAACTGGCTCCACGTTAGTTCAGCTGCATCTGTATCTACCAAATATATTCCAGATTGATCAAAATCAGCCTAAAAATTAAACATCCTGTGGACAAGCTCAAAATTACCCACCTGCAAGTGGCCTTGTTTCACTGGTAAATCAAAGTTATATATTCATTGTGCAGGGGCCATGCCAATCTTCTCTATATTTGCTGCCGAAGCAAGCACTCAAAGTTATATAGTCAGACTTAATGCAAGAAAAATCTTTCACTAAAATATTACAGAGGTTTTATCTTTTACATTTATTTTACATTTGTCACTAAATCCAGGAAGACTAGCAGTTATTCTCGCTTTCTTACAGTTTCTTATCTCCTGTAATCTGCTATAATAGTCTTATTGGTAACTTGTGTGGTAGTCACACCTGGTGCTTGGGGGTTACTCCTGTGTCTACACTCAGGAATTGTTCCTGGCAGTGTTTGGGGTACCATGTGGGATGTCAGATACTGAATCTAGGTCAGCCACATGCAAAGTAGGAACCCTACCAGGTATGCTATCTCTCTGGCCCTTCTGTGCAAAAATTCCCTAGCTCCGTTAATAGCTGTCACTTACCCCAAAGGTTTGGATCTACTTTTCCAGTAATTTCCAATCATCATAAGATACTTGGAAAACATTTTTTGTTTGTTTGGGTCTTCTTGGTTTTTGTTTTTGGAGTACATCGAGCAGTTCTTGGGGGATTTACTCCTGGCTCTATACTCGGGGATTACTTCTAGCAGTGCTGGGGGCTAAAGGGGACATATGGGATAGGATGTTGGGAATTGCACCTGGGTTGGCCACATATAAGGCAAATGCCCTACCTGCTGTACTATCATTCTGACCCCTGGAAACATTTAAGTTCACTATAGGCCAAGCCTTTTTTCTAATCCTCCATAACACAAGATACAGTCCTCCAGCACATTTATATTTGTCACATATATTTGTCAAATATAAAACTCATTTTCATTACTTTTAAAGGGGACTTATTGATACTAATTAATCAAAGTAATTTGTAACCAAAGTTTTGAAAATCTATCACTTGAGAGGTGTAACTAAAAATATCAAAACTTTTACTATGCTTTATTATTTACCATTTTCAAAACTGCTGACTCCAATCAACACACTTGGTTGCTCTTTAAAAAATTGAAAATCCTTATAAAAGGATTGTAGAGTGCCAGGAACAAAAAAATTGCCTTGAGCCTATGGTAGAGTTGAGTGGGGATTCAGCCGCAGTCACCCGGATTGATGCTGTCTTGTTGAGCCACCCAATATGCTGCACCAGTAGCATAGCACCCATTTCCACGTGGTTATTGAGCACTGCTCAAAGCACTGCTCCTTTACAGAAAGCTGCCAGGGAGAAGAAACCAGACAAGAAAGTAGAGGTGTTGCTAGAAGAGGAACATGAAGTACGTGGTAGCAAAGGTTCTTGACCACTGTGGTGCACCAGGTGAAGCCTCTCCCTCCCTGAAAGTGAATAAGCTTCTCAGTTGAGGCCTGAAGACCCAGAGAGAATCTGGATTAACCATCCTTACTGCCAAATAACAGCTAAGACAGATATATCAGAGGAAACTGAGTGTGCCATGGCTTCTGCTTCTGAAGATAAGGGAGCGAAATGCAGGCCACAGAAGAAAAGCAGAGAGCAGGCCTTGCCCCAGGGTATTTGGATCCATAGTGGATCACTAGAGCTACGGAGTCTCATGGAGAGCTCGTGTTCTCGATGAAATGGAAAAACAAGCTGAAGCCGGCCTGGTCCCTACTAGAGAAGCCAACATTTGCCCCCAACTTCTTACCCTTCTAAAGACAGGTGAATAGGGCCTTCCTATCACTGGGAGGACAAAGGAACAAAAGATGCAAGAGTGAATTCTAAGGTTAGAGAGAAGACAGGACTAAGGCAATTGTCTGACATGCTACTGACCCAGATTTGATACCTGGCACCACAAATGGTCCCCTGAGCCCTGCCATTAGTGATCCCCTGTGCACAGCTGGTGTGGAGCAAAGACAAGAGAGGAACTTTCAGGTATAGCCCGTCACAACTACCTGAGTTTTCGATGAGGACAGAAGCTCTGCCCACAATGACATCTTGAAAAGATCTTTGAAGAGTGCCACATCTGGAAGGGAAGGACTTCATGGAAACTATCCTGCACTTGACTGTGAAACACAAGTGTCCCTCCGTGAAGGGCAAAACCTGGTAGAGCCCAAGACACTAATGCTACACTAATGTAGCAAGCAGCTACAGCAACCCAGCTATGCATCTCCTAGTGTAGCAGACTGAAGTTGGGCGCTGTTATTACCACTGTATTGTTTGAGAGAGGTGGGGGAAAAGGGAGATGAATGGAGCCAGAGTGAGGCAGTGGTGAACTGGTGGAAAGTACAACTGATGACTATTTGGTTCTATGTCCAGAATATTTCATCTTTTCATATCGTTGGCAACCTACATGAAGACCATTAAGAGACTATTGGATGCTGGAAATGCCTGGAGCAGATCACCCAGGGGTCCCTAGAAAAGGGTTAAGCCAACTATCAACTCAACCAAAGGTGCTGTTGGGACTATGAACATGGATTTGGGCCGGGGGGGGGGGGGGGGAGGTCTTAGTTTTAGTGTACACAGTAGACAGATCCTTGTCTTTAGAGGACCCCATTCTTGAAGCTGACACAAAGATCCTTCTCCTTTTTAGCAGGAATTTACAAATACCAGCTTGTCCATCTGATTGTCCACTAAGCCCTGATGACTAGTCTTTGGAGAGAGGAAGAGAGCGGGAAGTAAAGACAATGAAAGCCCTAATCAACAGGTGACACAAGTTTTGCTGAGTTGCTTTAGAATTTGAATGATGTCAAAAAATTTTCGTAAGGTGCAGTGGTTCACTTTAAAACAAAACAAAACAAAACAATTTCTTTTTCAAAGAGGCCACACTCAGTGCTGGGGCTGGAAGGCATTTCTGGTGGTGCCAGGTTTTAGGGTGTCAAGTTGTAGGGTGTCGGGGGCCTAATGCTACCAGGAGTTGAACTTGGGACCACGCTTGTATTTGGGCATGTGCTCTACTACTGGAACCATATCCCTGGCACCACAAACTGTCAGTCCTAAGAAATAATACTCCAAATGCTAGCTTCATTCCCGAGATCCATCATTTCTTAATGGATATCTTTCATATCAAAACCTGCAATTAGAACTCCATTGTATCTCTTCTTGGCATGTGTTAGTTTGGTGATCACTGTTTACGTAGAAGCACACTGTTAATTTCTCTTAATCTCAAGTTAAAATTCTGAGCTTTCAATATACATTAGGAACCGATAGTCAGGGGTCCAGAGAGATAACACAGTGGTAGGGCATTTGCCTTGCATGCAGCCGATTCAGTACTGATGGTGATTCAAATCCTGGCATCCCATATGGTCCCCTGTGCCTGCCTGGAGTGATTTCTGAGTGTAGAGCCAGGAGCAACCCCTGCCACCGGGTATGACTGCCCCCCCCCAAATAAACCGATGGTCTGCAGCACCACCAGGAATTTGAAAGATTGTCATTTTCAGACCTTCCTAATCCAAAACTCTAGAGGTGAGGCCCAATGATCTGCATTTTAAGAAACTTGCATGGCCCAGAGAGATAATACAGGTCACTTGCCTTGCACAAAATCAAGCCTAGCTTGATACACGGCACAATATATGGTCCTTTAACTCCACAGTGGTCATTTAGAAGAGCCTATCCCCAAATTCCCAAAGTTCTGGATATACTGATACATCAAATCACATGGTCAGGGACCATTATTACTGTTGGAAACTGGGGGGCTGGCAAGGCCAGTAACTCAGATAAGGATCCTAGGACCTCCCAACTAATAATTATTCATGACTTCCTTGGAGGTCATCCATATCTGAGAAATGAGAACTCATTATTCACAAGAACCCCCTGAACCCTAAATTTGATGCCAGAATGAGTGGAGTCCTGCAGCTTCCCCCCTTACATATGATCCACAGCTCTATTCAGCCCTACTCTACAGCTTAAGGCTAGAGCACAAGCTGGCTGACTCTTTAGTAAAGATGCACCTCTCTGCCTAAAATGACTTCAATTAGAACTCTGGAGCTCTGTATTTGCTTGCTCTTTGCATCTATTTGATGCTCCCCTGCACTGCCTGAGTTAAAAGGCTGATTCAACATATTGGCTGTGCATAACCGAGCTTCCCATCTTAGGGTGGGAAGAGGGCCAAGGAAGAGAAACCTGATTACTCTAGGGATATATTATGACACCCAGCCTCAACCCTACTAGGCAAGCAGAGAAGCAAGATAGTAATCAAAACCTCGTTAGCCCCACCTCCTCTTCCAGTAGGCCCCTAAATCCCAGCAGGTGCTGTCCTGGCACAGAGGAGGCCCTCAGCAAATATTAACCTTGACAAGCAAAAAATGACATACTTCGAAAAGGACCCTTTCTAGTGCTTGTTTTCCTTGACATATCCTGACTACATCCCTTCTTGAGGCCAACAGTAATTACCGGATATCATTTGTACACCAAGCAGTGTGATGGATGCCAGGGGCACAGTGCCGTGAACAAGATGCAATTCTAGTCTTTCTGGACCACTGAGGGCGCTTGCCAGATGAACAGGCAATTATCATACCAAAGTGGCCAAATGCATCGGGAACAAAAGAACTGCCCTTCACTCTTTTGGAGCGGGGAAGACATGGTGAGTGAAGTATAAAGCTAAACTGAAAGGATGTTTGCACCTTCAACCAGCTTTGTTTCACTTCTCTTCTTAGAAGCCTTTATACTCTACATTCAAATAGTCAAATAGCACCTTCTTGGTTGGTTAGTAACTATCTTTGGGCCTCAGTGAAGAAACATTTCCATGCCATTAGCAAGAAGAGATAGATGCTACTGCAAAATTCCAGGGTGTAAGGAATAATGAGTCTGCCCAGCCACTCTGAAATATGTGAAAAAGTAACTTAGTTACTTCCATACTTTACATAAAAGACGTCTTTTATGAGCTTGGATAAAATATTCAGCCTAAATTTTTCTCAATGTCCTGTTTTCGTAGTCAATGAAAATAATTAAAAGCACTTTTAAGGACTGTTCCCCTCAAGAACTACTATATTTTTTGTTCTATAAGACGTAGTTTTTGATGCTCTCCTCCCCTGCATTCAGGCTTCAGCTCCAGGTGGCATTAGCTCCATAAGACACACCTGGGGAGCGGAGGTGTGTCTTTTTTTATTTTTTTATTTTTATTTATTTATTTTTTTTTTGGTTTTTTGGGCCACACCCATTTAACGCTCAGGGGTTACTCCTGGCTATGCGCTCAGAAATCGCCCCTGGCTTGGGGGACCATATGGGACACCGGGGGATCGAACCAAGGTTCGTCCTACGCTAGCGCTTGCAAGGCAGACACCTTACCTCTAGCGCCACCTTCCCGGCCCCAAGAGGTGTGTCTTATGGAGTGAAAAATACCAGGGGTCTCAAACTCAATTTACCTGGGGGCCGCAGGAGGCAAAGTCAGGGTGATCCTAGTGCAAAGTCAGTAGTAAGCCTTGAACACTGGGGTGTATGACCCAAACAACTAAAACAAAACAAAAGAAGATTCCTCTAGGGCAGGGCCACAAAACGTTATATGGAGGGCCGCAAACGGCCCGTGGGCCATGAGTTTGAGACCCCTGCGAGTCTAAACTAATTGTTCCGATGAATATGAGGCCATTTCTGCCTTAAATTTAAGCCCACCTTTTGAATCCTAATACCACCTATTCTTTTTTTTTTTTTAAAGGAACATTCAACAAGGCATCAGGTTAGAATGTACTTTTCTTTGCCCACCTCATAGGAAACCCTTCAAGGATTGGCATGTAGGTTGTTTACTTTCAGAGACTTACCTGGAATAGCGTGTTTGGGCCTTGCAGCCTGGCAGGGCTGAGAGGAGCAACTGGACTGAGGCTGCTCCAGAAGTGAATGCTGGACAGCAGTGGGCTTGGGGTCAGGAGCAATCCGTTGGGTGTCTGAGAAGGAAGCACAATGCCAGGTTCTGAGACATCTGATACCAGCCCTGCCACTAACCCAGAAACAAAGGTCCCAGCTTGGAAATGTCTGAGCACTTTGCTGTTTGTACTAAATTTCGGTGTCATTTCCCCCCCACCCCCTTGTAACTACATTCACTATTACAAATGTGGAACTGTTCCCTCCCCTGGACATTCCAAGGGGCGAGAAATCTTTTTTTAGGTGCTTTCATCCATTTGTTCCTTTCCCTCATGAAGATGCAATCAGCAAAGACCTTTATATATATAAAGAAAGGTGTGTGTGTGTATAATAATCTATATATTTCTACCTATGTTTACTTATTTTCCTACCACCACCATACACACATGCACTTATTAAAAAAAAATTTGAATGGTTTCATTTAGGAAAAAAAGATGGTGAGGATAGAGGAATGAAGGGTTGGGTGTGGGGGAGAAAGGGGCAGCTGACTGCACATAGTGAGAGGCCACACACATTTGTGAAGGATCTTCCCAGCTTTCATTTTCTCTCAACAGCCCTTTAATACTTTAAGATCTGCTGTTAAACTCCTTTGGTGCTGCTCCTTCATAAACCCTAAACTGGGTTTTCCAGATTTCACTCCGGATATGGGGCTGAAGAGAATTCATCTCCTTGGCCATGGTCCGGAGGAAGAAAGAAAAAAAATCCTTTCTTGTGAGAGTAGGTGGAAAGCCAAAACTTGGGGTTTCCCTGGAGAGCGCCAGGCCCTCCTCTGTTTGCATACACACAGCAGGAGACCTGGAGCCAGCCGTCTGGAAGGCAGTCAGCCCCCCTCAAAGTCTGCATGTCCCATGCCACCACAGATTCCAGTGGAAGCCAATACCCCATCCCAAACACTGCAGAATAACTTGGCACCCTTGGGATGTGATGGAGTCTGTCACCATTCTGTGGACACAATGAGGGGCTCTGTGTTAGAAGACCACAGCAAAGGTGCCCACATGCTGAATGCTGAAAATGGTATATCCCTACCCCTCCCTAGTCCCCCGCAATGGCTTCCAGAGCTGGTGCCAGCAGCCTCCTGGACCAAAGAGGACATCTAGCTTTAACCTGAGTTCAAAGGATGTCTGAAACAGACATCCAAATGCTCTCACACTCTGAGCTGCTGAGAGGTAAACTAAGTTATATTAGTTCTTTGGGAAACCAGCATTTTCTACATGTTGAAAGATGACTTTGTATTATGACTTTGTATGGGATCACATAACTAAATATGGGGATCACTTTAAAATAAATTGATTTGGAGGCTGTATCAGTACAGTGTGTAGGGTGTCTGCCTTGCAGGGGGCTAAACTGGGTTCAATCCCCAGCATCTCATATGGTCCCCTAAGTATTGCCATGAATAAATCCTGAATAATCCCTGAACACTGCTGGGTGTTTTCTTTGTATCCCTGTGTCTCTGACGTATAAACATTACTCAGGTGAGGCCTAGAGAGACAGCACACAAGTTAAGTTGCTTGCCTTGCATGTGGCCAACCCAGCTTGATGCCCAGAACCACATATGGTCTTCCAAGCACCACCAGCAGTGATCCTTGAGTGCAGAGTGAGGATTAATCCCTGATCACTATTGGCTGTAGCCCAAAAATAAATTTAAGTTTGAAACTTAAAAACAGCTTTTTCTCAGCTAAGCTCATAAATGTGTCTGTTCCATTTTAAGCCTATTTGTTTTTACAGTGCTGGGAACTGAACCCAGCTCTTATACATGTGAGGCATGTGCTTAGCCACTGAGCTAAGTTTTGCTTTATCTTTAAGCTTTTGAGCATTAGATAAGGTGTGAACCTTTCATTATGTACTTTTTGTAAACAGCAATGTTATTTTTATTTTAATGTTTCTATTACATTTTCATTGTTACATGGAAGTACAAATATATATAATACAACAAATATATGTTGTATTTCCATATAACAAGATAGATAGATGTATATATATATAAAATGTATATTTGTAGCCCAAGATCCTGATGAATTTACTGTGCCTAGAAACTTTTTTTTTTTTAGGATTCCTAGAACTTTCCATAAAACAACAATAAGTTTTATTTCTTCCTTTCCAAATAGCATGACTTTTATTTCTTTTCCTTGTCTTTCTGCACTGACTATAAATTCTACTGCCTGGAATATGATGACAAGACATTCTGGTCTTGTTCATTGTCTTAGGGGAAGGGATTTATTTTCATCATGAAGTATAATGTTACCTATAAGTTTCTAGTAAGTGCTTTTCACTAAGACACAGAATTCTTCAGAAGAGTTTCAGTTTCATTGTCACTATTTTTCTGATACCACTTTTTAATCATGAATAAGTGGAATTGTTTTTTTTTCCACATTTGTTAACATACTAAAATATTTTATTTAGTTCATTAACTTAGCAAATTACATTGGTTAAGTTTTTTATTACACCACTTTTAGTATTCTGGGATAACCATGAATACTAACTCATTACTGCTGAATATTGCTAATATTTTGTTGAGGGTTTCTGAGTTGATGGGAGCTGATGTTGGGTTGATGATGATTTGGGAGCGTTCTCTTCCTTGCAACTGATTGAGTAGGCCTGGTACATAGGTATTTGCCCAAACATGGTTCTAGATGTCTCTGTGAAATCACTCTTTAAATAGGAGTCTTCTGCAGTGACTAAGGCCACTCCTGGTAGTCTAGACCTGATGCAACGGTGTTTGGGAACCGCCAAGGCTACCCTAGGTTGGGGACTCCATGGTGCCAAGGATGAAACTGAGCCCTGCACAGGGAAGGCATTAGGTTTCCAGTCTGAAGCTGAATCCTGTGTCTGGCTTTGCTAGGTTACCAATGCGTGTCTGCTGGCCCTGTTCACCAGGCTCGGAATGTCTTCTATCATACATGCAAACTAATACTGTGAAATGACCTCATCTGCTCCTGTCTCTCCTGACCCATTTTCCCTGAAGCTCCTGTAGCCTTAAAGAAAAAGCAGCTTGGTTGTTCTTTGGCAGTGAGTTTCTCCCAAGCCTGTTGGTGCCAGTCTGTATTCCAGACAGTGGACGCTTTCAAAGCCTCCAGGCTCACTCAGTCCTGGAGTTGGGCTGGGCCGGCAGAGCCACAAGCAAAATGCTGTTTTTCCCTCCTTTCTCCAGAATGTCAGTCGGAACACCGGGACCCCACAGGAGGGCACCCAGGGCCTCTGATTCCTTAAGCTGCTAGGCCCAAGGTCCCAAGGGCTATGGGCATTTCCCAGAGGAAAGACTCTTCTGGTATTCAAGTTTATGGATCTTCAGCCTAGCATGAACTGCCTGAGAGGCCCACATAGCTAATCGAGGCCTGGAGAACTGGGGCTGCCCAAACACAGTCTGCCCTGGTATGGCCTCAAACCCCTCCTCTGCCCATCAACATGCCACCTCCTAGAAAGACTCTGCTAATTGCCCCTCCCACAGATGGCACTTCCCTTCTGTCTGTTTTATTATGATAGGGGGCCCATGCCCAGAGTCACTCTTGGCTCTGTGTTCAGAGATTACTCCTGGCAATACTTATGTGGGGGCAACCACATGGGGTGCCAGGGATTGAACCCAGATCAGCAGCATGTAAGGCAAGTGCCTTACCCACCGAATAATCACTCTGACCCTGCCCCCTTTTTGCCCTTAGCATTGGCTTCACTGAGCATTGCAGTGTTGACTGGCTTGTTTATGAAGCCCCCTACTTCCACAGCCTTTAGGGTCTGTCCTTATGCTCATCTTTATTGCTCCAGTCATCCTTGGCTTCTGAATCCTTGTGCTGAAATGATCAATGCTCAACAATACCAGACAGATCCCCTTGATCTTCCCTATATCTGGCATGTCCCCTCCCATGTTCATTCCAAGACCAGTGTTCCTTGTGACATCTTCGCTTCTGCCCATGGTGCAGAGACTTCTGAGCAACTCCTTAGAGATTGCATACAATTGTGGCTCGAGGCCGGCCTTCAAATATTGCAGTATTCGCGATTATCCGCTTACCGAATAATCACAATAAAAATCGCATTAGTAAGAAAAAAATCGCATTAAACATTTGCATACCCTGAGCAGTTCCGTTCAGGGTATGCAAATGTTTAATGCGATTTTTTTCTTACTAATGCGATTTTTTTTTTTTTGTTTTTTCGGTCACACCCGTTTGATGCTCAGGGGTTACTCCTGGCTTAGCACTCAGAAATCGCCCCGGCTTGGGGGAACCATATGGGACGCCGGGGGATCGAACCACAGTCCTTCCTTGGCTAGCACTTGCAAGGCAGACACTTTACCTCTAGCGCCACCTCGCCGGCCCCTCTGATGCTATTTTTTATTGCGAATATTCGGTAAGCGAAATCTCTTATGCGGCCCTGCCTCACCCCGACTTTGCCTCCTGCAGCCCCCAAGTAAATTGAGTTTGAGACTCCTGGTCTAGAACCTTACAGCTTGTATAGTGCTCAGCCAACTGAGCCAGATCCCCTTGCCCACCACAACATTAAAAAGCCACTGTCTGGGGCCCGGAGAGATAGCACAGCGGCGTTTGCTTGCAAGTAGCCGATCCAGGACCAAAGGTGGTTGGTTCGAATCCCCGTGTCCCATATGGTCCCCTGTGACTGCCAGGAGCTATTTCTGAGCAGACAGCCAGGAGTAACCCCTGAGCACCGCCGGGTGTGGCCCAAAAACCAAAAAAAAAAAAAAGCCACTGTCTGGGGTTGGGGGGTGGAAAGCTTACTCCCCTTGACCCGCTGAAGTTCCTAGGCTCCTTGTCTCAGGTGCTCCCTGATTTCCTACCAGGAACCCTCTCCTTGCTAAGTCCTGAGTCAGGCACCTCCCAGTCCTTTTACTAAGGTTCCAGCCCCCAAAGGAAGCTAGGGTGAAACCTGCCCCCCTGGGCCATCTCTCCTGCTTGCATGATTGTCTTCAAAACTCTGTGTTCATGTCTCCCAAACTTGCCCAACCTTCTGTTGTACCCCCCAACCCTAACTGCTGGCCCACCATCTTGCTCCCTTGCTTCAGAATGGATTCTCCCCCTCCCAGTACCATGCATGGCTTTTGGCTGTCTCTCCACCACCTCTGCACATGCATGGGCTCAACTCCTATCTTGGGCTTTTGCTTCAGGCTCAGCTCACTCTTCTCTGGGTCCAGCCCCTTACGCCTCCAGCCTCCAACTGGCTCCAGTCCTTCTAGAAGCCCCATCAGCATCTTTCCCCTCCCCAGCTAAGCAGATGCCTTCTTTCGTGGGCTAAATATTTCTGGGCTGCTGTTGGCTACTATAGCAACTGGCTTCCTGCTGCTCAGGGCTGACGCCTTCACTCATTTGTGGCCTGAGTTCTAGCCCATCGTGCAGCAGTCAGGTGCTCAATTCCTGTTTATTGAGCTGAACCAATTCCAGGAACATTCCTGTTTCCATTTGGAAGGTGTGTTTTTGGCTCCAGCATGTGATTCTCACCACATGTGGTCGCCTCCCTGTTGTCATGGTGAGGTCCTATGGTCCTAAAAATAGGCACTTGTATGCCTCCTGTCCCTTCTCATGAAGAATGCTCAGTAATTGCTGGTAAGTTCTAATAGGGACCTGGGTTTCTCTTGACTCATATCTTCAGCAGCTGTTAGTTTTCTGTCAAAACAAATAAGGTTCCTTGGCTGGTTTTAAGGATGCGAGCAGAGCTCACACAGCTCTTAGTAATCCTTGGCCTCAGGGACAGCCATCTGAGAGCTCCTGAGAGCAGAAGCTGTGTCTACCTGTGCTATGTCCCCAAGGACTGTGGAAGAACAGCAGGTGCTTCACATAATTACTCCCCAATGAATTCATTAGCAAGTGGCAACCATTTGTTACCTGGCTGGCAAAAAAAGGCAATGTTTGAGCTGCTGAGTCAGACATTTTTGTGGCTCATCAGAGTTGGAGATTTGGGTCTAGGAAGTCACTGCAGCTTGATCAAAGGAAGATGTGACCTGATATCAGATGGTTCTTTCCCCAATGAGCATCCCTCATCTGCCTTGCCCAGGAGGCCCACATTGTTCAGGACAACATCTTCATAGGAATTTAAAAGAAAAACTGCCAACAGGACCAGAGAGATGGCACAGTGGGTACAGCACTTGCCTTGCACATGGTTGCTCCTGGGTTCAATCCCCAATATCACATCTGCGCCCCCCACCCCAGCCCTAAGCCCTGAGCACTGACAAAATTATCCTCCAATGAAAGTTGACAAAACATCTCTGGAAATTCCCAGCAGCCTGATTCAAACAAGGATGGATGATTTGGGGGACTTTGGAAGAATGAAACTGCCTAAGGGAGCAAATGAATATGCTGCTTCTATGAGAGGGCTGAAAAATAAAGTTTGCATGTAAAGAGTAGGCACAGTGAGTGGCAGAAGAGAGTAAGGGAGGACAAAAGTCAGAACTTTTGTCATGGAGGATGCTGCAGGCTGAGTGAGGGTTTGCTGGGAGGGCACAGGTATATGATGCTTATAGGTATCACTACTACACTACTTTCACTACTACATGGGTCCATGCTGAGCACTGAGGCAACACACAGAGCTGGGAATTGGGATCAGCGCCCTCCCGGGAACCACTTCAGCCTCACCTCTTATTTCTTCTTAGCAGACATAGGGCGAGCTATCAAGTGCCCGTGGTTGATCTTCACAAAGCCCAACTGCCATTGGGAACATCACCTGGCCCACTCTGCTGCCCTCACCCTGTTCCTGCATCTGTACGATGGGCAGTGTGCACACTCCATCCTGGAAGCACTTCGAGCCACAAAAAACACGAGGCCAACCACAGAGGTCCTGGTACTAAGAGTCAGTCTTCTCTCCCATAGGTATACCCAGGATGGGATAGGGACTGCCCTTCACTTAGTCTCTCTCTCTCTCTCTCTCTCTCTCTCTCTCTCTCTCTCTCTCTCTCTCTCTCTCTCTCTCTCTCTCTCTCCCTCTCTCTCTCTCTCTCTCTCTCTCTCTCTCTCTTCCCCCCCCTCTCTCTCACACACACACATGCATGTTCATGTGACTTCCATACATAGGCCTATACTGACCTTTTGGCTTGTTCCTTAAATTTTATTTAGGCACCATGATTTGTAATATTGATAATGGTAGTTTCATGCAAAAACCATTTCAACACCTCACACTCTTATCAGTGTCAGCTTTCCTCCATCATGTCCACTGTGTCTCCCCACTCCACCCTATTATGCCAGTCCCCTTCAGTGATAACCATCCTATTAAAGTCAGTCTTTAGTTCTTGTTGCCTCTGAGTATCTGTTGTTTCTTTACCATGTTTTTATACAATATTTTATACACACATGCACACACAGGCATCTATGTAGAGGTGGTGGTGCTGGAGGTTGGGAAGTTCTATACATGGGAATCACATGCAGGAGTGATGAGCTCCAGCCTCTTGCGTGCAGAGCAAACGCTCCAGCCCTTGATGCTATCTCTATCTCTCTAATATATTTTAATTTTTGTCATTTTGAGTCTGTACCCTGTGGTACTCAGAGCTTACTCCTGAATCTGCGCACACAGGGATCACTCCTGACAGTACTCGGGATCCTAAAGGGTGCCAGGGATCAAAGTGGAATTGGCTGCATGCAAAGCAAATGTCTTAGCTTAATACTATCTCTCAAACGCAGCCCTAATGGCTAATGGCCACCCCTGTGTTGCTGGCTGGATAACATGCAGTGCTGAGGATTGAACGCAGGACCTCACATGCCAGCCATGTTTGGAACCACATGCCATTCCAGGGGTCTTAACTTTGGAAGGGCAGAGTTTCCAAAGAGGCTTTTCCTGCCTTTGGGCTCAGCTGCCTCACCTGGGTGCGACTGGAAGCCAGGGAAGGCTCTTACCTGGGCAGTGAAGAAGGCAGGGGTCAGAGAGCCTGAGGGAAGGGCTGGGCTGTTGAGGGCGATGGAGCCGATGTCAGTGCCAGAGAGCACCAACGGAGGGGCCGAGATTTCCAAGCCTTTGGGTTTTTTGGCCTTGGGGGGAAGAGATGGAGACCTGGTCTTGGAGCCTGCAGAGAGGTTCAAGGGCTCTACAGAATCCGAGTCCTGGCAGGCGGCCTCCAGGAAGAGGCTCCTGTGTTCGGGAGGGAGCGGTGAGTTGGGGGACAGGGATGGGGAGCGAGAGGACAAGGGTGAGGTGGAGGACGAGATACTGGCGGCATTTGGCAGCATGAGCGAGGAGATCTTGGCTGAGACGGATGAGGCCAGGAAGGCCTCTGAGGTGGCAGGCAGGGACACCACAGGCCTGCTGATGTGCTTGTCGGTTTTGTTGGTCACAAACCTGATGACAGTCCTGACTTCTTCCACAGGGGGCCCGTCCTCCGGTTGGTCGTCCATCTTTTCTGTCTTGATGGCCTTGAAGGGCTCAGGTGCATTCTGCAGGGAATTGATGGTGAAGGAAGAGTAGAGGCCTGAGTGGATGTATTCGTTGCGGCTGGCACTCTTGAGGGCCGCCAAGCTGTGTCTGTGTCCCTCGCGGACCTCAGGTGGTGTCTTGCAGTCACTGTCCTGCAGCAAAAGGCCCTCACGGCTGATTTCCACTGAGTGCGGGTCCATTTTCAAGATCTCTGGGAAGGAGACGAACTTGTACACAAACTTCTGCCCAATCACCTTCTTGATGATGTTCTGTGAGTACAAAAGGAGACAGGGAAAAAAAAAAAAAAGATTAGTGCTCAAGGGAGGAAGGGATAGAAAAAAATGATGCAAAGAGGGGTCTTGGCCAGGGGAGAGCCCCAAACATGTCTATTGAACACAGCAGGGGCAGGGACCAGAAAACAGGGGCCAGAGGCAGGAGAGTCAGAATCACATCCCATAGGGGACCTTGGGCAAGTGGTTGCCTTTTTCCATTTCTCCATCTATAGGGTGAGGCATTTTAGATCTGATAATATACAAACAGTTGTAAGTACTTATGACACAATGGACATTGCTCAGGCATGATCTATCACCAGTCATCTTCAGAGCAATCCTAAGGAGTGTTGCTCCCAGGTGAAAAGTTAAAGCACTTAACTCACTTGCTCAGTGGTGACAGTGATTCCTTAACTGGAGTAGGTTTTCTGTTTGTTTTTTGTTTTGGGGCCATACCTGGTAGTGCTCAGGAGTTACAACTGGCTCAGCACTCAGAAACTACTCTTGGCAGGCTCAAGGATATGGGATGTCAGGGATTAAACTGAACCCAAGTCAGCTATTTGCAAGGCAAATGCCCTGTATGCTGTACTATTGCTCCAGCCCCTGTAATACAGCATTTTCTTATCTATCTCTTGGATCTGCACACATTCCATGAAATAACCCTGGGAACAGATATTGAGAAGGACTAGAGATGAGTGGACACTACCAAGGACCATGGAGTCTTTTTCAACCAGATAGCCATGTCTAACTTTCAATCATATAGCTGTATCTCCACCTTTCTTGTTTTCTACTTATAAAGCTACTGGATCCTAATAGCGTCCAGGTATCTCAAGTCACTAGGATCTGCATCTGCCTCCCAGCATTAAAATGACAATGAAACCACCATCATTAAGTTTTCACGCCTCTTTGGGAGATGGACTCTACATTATGTGGCAGCAAGCAACAGCCTTTAGGTTTCTTCCATCAATACATGATCCAGGGTTTATCAAATGCTTTTAGGGAGCAAGAGGAAACCAAATCAGTCTCTCTCCAGCAGTTAGCATCATCCTGAGGGAGAGACCAGCATCGTTTCCTAGGAACTGCTGCACCCAAATCTCAGGTGTGAATATGTCCCTTCTCAAATCATCTATGGCAGAAAAGCTGTTTTCCCCCCACTCCGGGAGACTGTCAGGGTTCAATCCTGGCTCTACACTAAGAATCACTCCTGGTAGTACTCAGGAAACACTATGGGATGCCAGGAATCGAACCCAGGTCAGAAAAGCTTTAGAAATAGCTACCAGTGATGCCTACTCAGAACTGGGTGTTGTGTGCAGTGGGGTGCAAGGCATCAACCATCCTTAAGACACAAGAGAGCTCAAGGAAGGGATACCATCTGTCACCAGCACCCACCAAGATCTAATTAGAAAGCCTAAGTGTTTGTCCTCAAAGACATGGCGCAAAAATGAGAGAACCCCTCAAAGAGACAAAACGTGTCTTCACTGAGCTCTCACCAACATTCACATTGGCTTGAGACATGTCTCTGTTATCCACGGCACAATGATGGCTGGGAGAAGGCTAAGGTTTACATCATCTCAATGCTCACTCAACTATGGATCATTTCCATGTGATGAGAACTTTCAAGGCCCACACCATTACCAAGCCTCAAATACCAAGCTAGTGGAGTATCATGAAATGTTGATGCTCCTGTGAACTTTAGCTGAGAGACACTTTTGCCTCCCTCTCTCATTGCATTATGGTAGCCTGTGGTCTGATCCAGTTCCTTCTTCCTTGATCAATGCATCCTACAGGTAGATGTACCAAGGGTCAGGAGGAAAGGGAACATTTACTGCTCCACAAAGATGATCAAGTTGGAAGTTCTTAGGGGAGGAACCTAGAAGAAGGACCCAGAAGTCCCTGTTCTTTTTTTTTTTTTTTTTTTTTTTTTGGTTTTTGGGCCACACCCGGTAACGCTCAGGGATTACTCCTGGCTATGCGCTCAGAAGTCGCTCCTGGCTTGGGGGACCATATGGGACGCCGGGGGATCGAACCGCGGTCCGTCCAAGGCTAGCGCAGGCAAGGCAGGCACCTTACCTCTTTGCGCCACCGCCCGGCCCCAGAAGTCCCTGTTCTAAACACAGGAAATCCCAGCTGCATTAACTGTGGCCAGACAATCCTCTGCAGCAGCAAAGAACTTGGGACAGGCCTTGCATGGAAAGACAATGAATGAGACCCATCTCATTCACCTATGCAACATCAACATGGCAGCAAACACTTTCTGAGCAGCCAGAAATGCTGGGAAGCTCAGCATGGGCCCCCTGACCATTTTTCTGCCAAGGGCCACCCCATTATTTTTTGTCATTTTGGCTTCTGGGGGTGGCACATTGGAAATGCTCAGGGTTACTCCTGGCTCTTCACTCAAAAATCACTCTTAGTCATGCTCAGGGAACCATAAGGGATTCTGGGGATCAAACCCAGATTGGCTGCATGTAAGGCAACCCCAGGACTGCATTGTGTGGTGAAGGGTACCTTGGGGGAAAACCAGCTCCTGTCTAAAAGAATGTCCTGGGACCTGATCCAGACCCAGCTCTATACAAAGCAATTTGCTTGCCTGGGGCAGTGAGGATCAAGGAGTCCTCTGCTAAAATTTTAAGGCATTTTTATTTCTCACTCATAGTATTTCTCTATGGAGAACACTAATTATTAGCACCTAAATAACAGTACAAGGGAAAAGAAAAGAGAAAGCATTTAGCCTGAATCACTTCTGGCAAGGTTAGAAACTGTTTAAAGAAAAAAAAAATTAAAAAGGGGCCGGAGAGATAGCAAGGAGGTAAGGCGTTTGCCTTTCATGCAGAAAGTCATCGGTTCAAATCCCGGCATCCCATATGGTTCCCCGTGCCTGCCAGGAGCAATTTTTGAGCATGAAGCCAGGAGTAACCCCTGAGCACTGCCGGGTGTGACCCAAAAACCACACACACACACACACACACACACAAATGAAACTGTTTAAAGAAGAACCAAAAAAGCAACCTTTAATTCTGTGATGTGTATTTAGAGTACAGTGGCTGAGCAGGGATTATACATATAAGCAGCCCAAGATGTATAGCTGGGGCTATGATAAAAATTAAAATGTCTCTTAACCTCAGAACCAAAAAAGAATTTGGGGTAAGAGCAATAGTACAGCAGGCAGAGCGTTTGCCTTCCACACACTAACTCAAGTTCAATTCCTGGCACCCTATATGGCCCCCTGAGGACTGCCAGGAATAAATCCTGAGTTTAGAGTCAGGAGAACCCCTAAGCTCCTCCACGTGTGGCTCAAAAGTCAAAGAAGAGGGCCCGGAGAGATAGCACAGCGGCATTTGCCTTGCAAGCAGCCGATCCAGGACCAAAGGTGGTTGGTTTGAATCCCGGTGTCCCATATGGTCCCCCGTGCCTGCCAGGAGCTATTTCTGAGCAGATAGCCAGGAGTAACCCCTGAGCATCGCCGGGTGTGGCCCAAAAAAAAAACAAACAAAAATTTAAAAAAATTAAAAAAAAAAAAAAAAGCCAAAGAAGAAGAAAAAAAAAGTTGGAACTAGGACTGGGAATGTGGCTCCAGGGGCAGAGCTATACTTTGTATGGAGGTGAGGGTAGCACCCCCAGTCCTGAAAAACTGGTTGGGGTGACAGGACAGGTATGTGGCTCCCCAGTCCTTCCCAGAATCACTGGGTGCAGCCCTGGTGGTCCCAGCACAAAATGGTCCTGAATGGAACAGTAGGACCAGTTGGCCTAGAACAGGGGTGGCGAACACGCGGCTCTTGAGCCGCATGCGGCTCCATGCCAAAATGAATGCGGCTCTTTGCCTCTTACCATTATTTTGTATACTGTGGCACTTTGCCAAGTTTGGATTTTGTTCTGCTGCTTCTGAGGAGGGACCTCTGAGGAGAGATCTCCGAGCGCGTCATCCCATCTCCCATCCCTCGGAAACAACTGCACAGGCCAGCGAACGGGGAACCTATGTGGCACATGTTGGGTCACATCTGGCCGTTAGTTCTTAGTGTGGAGGATGCAGCACACCCTCACCATCACTGCGAGATTTTGACCCTCACTCAAAATAGCAAGATGCAATATGTGTTTAATATATTATTGTTAAAATTATATGCTTTTGTGTGAGTGTTTGTTTTGGCAGGTCACTGCGTGGTGTGGCTCTCTGAATCTCACAGTTTAAAATTTTGGCTCTTTGTGTCCTAGAATGACCAGGAAGGGTCCCCTGAGCCCCAAACAAGCTGGAATCTGAGACAACTGTGCAGCGGGCTGGGGGCTCTCACATGCCCACAAAGCAGAAGAACCACACATACACTTGATACACAAATGCAGAGAGGTAAGGAGTCCTGCCCTTGAAGGGCACCCAGCCACCTCAGCACTCAAGACAGAAGAGCAAGCCTTGCTCCTGCGTGCCAAAGAGGCACGGGGGCAGCCTCTGCCCTGCCATGAGGTCCTGATTGTGTGAAACATCCCAAACAGACTATTTTAGAGACACAACATATCTGTCATTTCCTGGGATTTAGAGAATTGAGAGCTCAAAGGCAAGGAATTTGGGGTAGGGCCCGTGAAAAAAATCCTAAAATTGGCGTGGTGATAGATGCAATACAACTCTGTAAAAAGGCCTCAAAGGTGAAGAGCTGCCCCCTTAAATGGTGGCTTCAATGAAAATCATGCTCTTACCAAGGAATTTAGGAGAACATGGACTATCTCCCACCCTACATCCCATGACCTTGTGTCAGAAATGACACCCAACACTATTGTATATAGGGTGAGGCCTGACTGTTGGGGGAAGAGCTTCAGGGAACTGGACATGGACTGTGGTCGTGATGGTGGTCTCTGGGAGTGATTGTCTCTGGTGGTGATTGTGACTTCTAGGGGTGGTGACTGTCTCCAAGGGTGACAATGATTTCAAAGGGTGACTGTGGTCTCTGGGGATAATGGTCATCTCTGGCAGTGATTGTGGTCTCCAGACATGATGGTAGTTTTCAAGAGTGACAGTGACCTCCAGGGGTGACAGTGGTCTCCGGGGTGGTGGTGGTCTCTGACAGTGATTTTGGTCTCTAGAGTTGACAGTGATCTCTGCTAAGCCCACACACAAGCATTTCAGGTTCACAAACCAGCAAGTAAGCATACTGGACTTTGGATACCAGAAATGAATCTTCGCATCACTGAAGTTTGTTTTTGTTGTTGTTGTTTATTTGTTCTTTTGTGCCTAGGGATAACCTCAGCGTTGAGTATCTGCTCAGGGGGATCTGGGAGCCACAGCAGCAATTCCTGGTCACAGAGGTTGCAATGAAGAACAGGACTGAGGATGCAGAGCAGCTCGATCGCTTCAGTAGCGGGTCCTGGAATAGGTAAGTTGCAGGCACACACAGCTCCAAGCTAGTACTCAGCTGTCTGACTCCAGAGCCTGGCAGTGGGGGCATGAGATCACTGCGGCCTAGCTCTTATTCTGAAAAGTGATGAAGATACTGGGCAAAAGAAAGGGAAAAGTCTGGGGTGACACTCAACTATTTGTTGCTAGTTGTTGCCTGGTAACTAGTCACACATGGTCTGGGTCTGGCTGAGCTCAGGAGTTCTGGGGTGTGGACTTGGGCCCAGCTGTTTCCCTTCACATGTAGGGTCAGCCTCAGTCTTCAAGATTCCCCATGAAAGATGCTGTCCCTGCCCCTCTGTTGCTCCACAAGGTTGTAAGCAGATGTTTAAGTCAGGGTATGTGAGTGTGTTTCCACCTTGGCCCCTACAGAGAAAAGGCGGACTGACAGGATCCACACAGTGGGAGGACTCTGCTCACCTCTGGGCTTCTCTTTCTTTTCTGGGGGCTTTTGAGAAGTCCAGGGAGTCTTAAACCCCCGCTCCACCCCCAACGATGATCACTGCCTTGGAAGCCTGATAGTCAGTGCTCTGCCTCATTTGGAAGTCGGGGGGCTACCAGAGTTACCCAGTAACATGTCAGTAACATGTGAGGCTCCTTGCAGTACTGGGAATGGAACCTGGGGCCTAGTTCTTTGTGCTATTGGCCAGTCCGCATGGTTTCTTTCTCTCTCCAGTGACTTCCTGTTAGTTGGTGGATAATGAGGTGCTTGTGCGATTGAATTTACTTCCTTCCCTCTGATATTATTAAAGGCTATTAAGGTTAAAGTAACAAAATAGCAGTTGACAAATAACTAGTTAGATAAATTATTTTCTCCAGCAGGAAGCAGGCATTTCAGTCTGAGAAACCCATCCAGTTCCTGGGGTCTGGAGCCTAGCAGGGTGAGCAGACCAGCAGCTGAAAATCAGTGAGATCAAGATATTGTTCATCTTTCCCTGTGCCTTTAAATGCACTGAAAACTTTACACATTAAGTGGAAAATGCAGCAAGCATGGGATGACATAATTTCAATGAAGTAATCATGCTTATTTAGTAAAGGTCAGAAGCTCTGAACTGGAGCGTTTTAAAAGGGAGGGTGACCTAGAGCACCACCAGGGATGATCCCTGAGCACAGATCCAGGAGTAATTTCTGAGTAAAGCTGTGCCCCCCCCCAAAAAAAAGACAACAATAACACAACTCTAAAGTCTGAAAGATCCACCTCAAAAGATGCTCAAAATAACAAAGGCGGTCAGAAACAAGTAATGGTGCTGGTGATAGTATTTCTGCTTTTCTACATTTTTACCTTAAGCTGTATTAATTACCCAGTAATCTAATTTTTTTTCTTTTTTTTTTTAAAGACAGACAGAAACAGGGCACAGGAGGCAGAAAGAGATAGATGATAAAGAGATAAGAGAGGAGAGAGCTAGAGACAGAGAAGATACAAAGAGACAGAAGATAGAGGGAGACAGAGACAGAGAGAAACAAAGAGAGATAGGCAGACATAGACAGAGGAACACAGACAGAAACAGGACAAGGGGGGAGGCTGACAGAGATAAATAATAAAGAGACAGAAAGGAAAAGAAGAGGGCTGCGCTCAGAAATCGCCCGTGGCAGGCACAGGGGACCATATGGGATGCCTGGACGAACCACCGTCCTCCTGCATGCAAGGCTAACGCGTTACCTCCATTCTCTCTCCGGCCCCAATATTTTTACAGAGAGAAAGAAGCAGACTCTATAAAGCTGTCCAGAGAGATTATACAAGTCATTATTCAGCCTTGCATGCTGCTGATCCAGTTTGATCCCTTGAGCACTGCCAGGAGTAAGTTATCAGGAGTAAGCCCTGAACACTGCTAGATGTGGGCTCAAAGTCAAAAGATTTATAAATAAATAAATATAAATAAATAAAAATAAGATGTTGAGGTCAGATAGTACAGCAGGTAGGGTGCCTGCCTGGAACTCAGCCCAGGTTCAATCTCTGATACCCATATGATTGCTGGAACCCACCAGGAGTGATCCCTGAGCTCAGTGCCAGGACTAAAGCCCTGAGTATTGCCTAAATAAAGAAGCTGCCAGTCCAAGATCACACAGCTGGTCATGGTCTGGTCAGAGTCCAGACAAGTCTGAGGGAGGCGTCACAACCCGGGGGCGGGGGAGGTGCCCCTCTCAGAAAGCAGCTGCTATGTGAGGCTATTCCTGCTGCTCATCTGTCCAGGCTCCGCTTTCAAGGGGTGTGCCCAGGAGAGCCAGCCTGGTGCTGAGCAGAAGCACTGCCCTGCTCCAGTGAGGAAAGTCAGGCTTCCCCTGCCTATTCTCTTCTGGCTCAGCTTTGGTGGGGGTTATACCGTGGTGGTTCTTAGGGGACCATGCAGTGGTGGGGATTGGACCTGAGCCTACTGCACACATTGTTGTGGTATTCAGTTCTGCACGCCGGCTCTCTCTCTGGTGCACCCCACCAGTTCTTCACTAGAAAAAACAATGCTGGGACTGGAGCCAGGTAGAGCAGGTAGGGCTCTTGCCTTGTGCATACTCTAAGCAAGCTATGAGCACCACTGGATGAGGTACAAAGGAGAAGGAAGGAAGGAAGGAAGGGAGGGAGGGAGGGAGGGAGGGAGGGAGGGAGGGAGGGAGGGAGGAAGGAAGGAAGGAAGGAAGGAAGGAAGGAAGGAAGGAAGGAAGGAAGGAAGGAAGGAAGGAAGGAAGGAAGGAAGGAAGGAAGGAAGGAAGGAAGGAAGGAAGGAACGATTGATTTGTGGTACCTATTTGATTGAACACAGATGCCAGGCACCCCGGGTTTCCTGACCCCCATCTGAATGACAAGGGTCATGGGAAATCTGGGGCCTGGTGTCTGACTGGCCAAGTGGCAAGGCCACGACTGCTACTTGGCCTGTCAGAAATTCAGGAGAAGCTGGATGGACCAGCCATCCAGCTGGTGGGGGACTGGGGTGGGGGGAAGGAATCAAATTCAGATCCCAAATCTTCCTTTCAAAGACTCTGGAAACTTCCCTTGCTGGGGCTTGAACCCAGACCTCCTACACACAGAGCAAGTGCTCAGCCCATTGAGCTACCAGCCTCTCCGTTTTCTTTATTCCAAGAGCAACATATGCCAGTAAACCAACCCAGGGAACCAACAGGGATCTCAAGGACCTTTGTTGTGCTCAACCAATAGGGATCTAACCTTCAGCCAGCCTGTGTTTTTGTTTTTGTTTTTGTTTTTGTTTTGTGGTCATACCTGGAGATGCTCAGGGCTCATTCCTGGCTCTGTGATCGGGGACCACTCCTTAAAGAGAACCTCATGTAGTGCCAAGGATAAAACCTGGGTCGCCTACATGCAATGCAAGTGCCTGACCTGTTATTCTATCTCTCTACCAGTCCCTTGTCCCAGTTTATGTCACTCTCAGTCCATCTCCTTCTAACCCAGGTAATCCGAGATCCTTCCACAGAGGCCTCACTTCACTCTGTCTCAGGGGAGTGTCTGATGGAACAGGAAACTTCCCAAGGAAAATAGGGCTCAGCTCACCCAGCCGGTGGCGTCCTATCCAACCTCTTTTCTCCCTGACAGTTCCAGGCCAGACCCCAGTGTGGCTCACTTTCTAGGCATAATCTGGCTGTCCTCTCTCCAAGTTCGAACAAGTCATCACTGTCTGTGCCACATCCCGAGCTCGCTGTCACAAGCATCCTCACAACAGGTGCAATTGGACAATTTCCTCTTGGGAGTCTCTGTGAGAAGCTGAGGGTAGAGAAAGAAGAGAGTCCGGCCTGTGGGGTCCCTGCCTGTGCCCATGAGGCCCAGGACTGGTATGGGGCAGGCTCTGAGTGCTGGGCATGCTCATCCCACCCCTGCTGCCTCCAACCTGGAGTAGCTAAGTCAGATTCCTGGACCCTGCAAGCTGCTTCTGGGCCCATTTCTGCCCTTGGCAGTGAGTGGAATGGTTCCCTGGTCACATACACCCCACTCCCATTGATATAGTGGTAATTTGACCTTGACATGCCCCCTGGACCCTTGGAATTAAACTTGGACATACCCTTTGAATATCCCCCCACATAATGGCAGTCGGGCTAGGACACCCTGGCAGTTTGACTGGAACATGACCCCTGCAACTGACAATTGCCCCCTCACTTTTATAAGTGAGAGTCTGGCAGTTATGAGGAGGCCTAGGGAAAAGACTGGAGTAGAGCCTGCTGGCCTGTGAAAGGCCAGAGATAAAGCATCAGCAATATGCTGCCAGCTCTGCCTCTATCCCTACTCTGTTCTCTCTCTCTCTCTCTCTCTCTCTCTCTCTCTCTCTCTCTCTCTCTCTCTCTCTCTTCTCTCTCTCTCTTCTCTCTCTCTCTCTCTCTCTCTCTCTCTCTCTCTGAAAGGCCAGAGATAAAGCATCAGCAATATGCTGCCAGCTCTGCCTCTATCCCTACTCTGTTCTCTCTCTCTCTCTCTCTCTCTCTCTCTCTCTCTCTCTCTCTCTCTCTCTCTCTCTCTCTCTCTCTCTCTCTCTCTCACCAAACTGCAGACTAATAAAGGATATATCAGCAGGCAGCTACATATTGATGTCCCTTGGTTGGCACCTCACCCCACCCAGAACCCTTCCAACTAATTGCAGCCTTGCAGCATGCAGCCCTGCAACTAATTGAAGCATGGCAGAAGTGCAGATAATTGCAGTAATTGGAGCCCTTCCAACCTCAGAATACACCTTAATGTGGAGCTAGGGTTCTCGCACATGGTTACAAGTGGCCGTTGCTGAGATGAAACCATCAAGGGTTAGGTCGGGCACCAGATTTGAAGGTCACATGGGCTGAGACATAAATTTACCACATACAAAGAATCAGAAACTATATTCATGGCTTCAGATACATTTTCTAATAGGTAAATTAACGTTGCTAATTCAACTTTCTGTGCAGATTTATATTTGGTATCTATGGTCATATTAATGTTGTCTCCAGTTATTCCTCCTTTTCCATTTTGGGATCCATCAATGTAAAAAACCTTGGCATTGGGAATAGGGGAATCCCGAACAATTGAAGAAATAACAAACTGAGTTTTCTTTAAAAAGTCCCAAATTTTTCCTGCTGGATAATGGGAGGATATTTCTCCTGTGAAATCTGAGAGGGCCCTTTGTAGAGATTCATTAATTGGCAATATTGACTCAATTTCCTTTTTTGGTACTGGCAAAACTATTATATCTGGGTCAAAACCTAGTAAAGATATAGATCTGAGTCTTGCCTTGATAATAATCTCTGAAATCAGTTGCAAGTAGGGGACAACTGAGCGAGGTTGTTTGTTATGTAAATACACCCATTCCAAAGGTCCTGACTGTTGCATCAAGGCCCCTGTGGGGGTTTCTATAGTAGGGAAGATTAACAGTAATACCTTTTCTCCTGGGATGAATCTTGAGAGAGACGATTTTTGTAATCTGCTCAAGAAGATGTCCAATTCATTTTTTGCAGCTGTTGTTAAATTTCTCGGGCTATCTAAAGCAGGGTCACCCTCCAACGTTTTAAACAGATTAGATAACTCTGCATTTGGGATTCCTAGTGCAGGGCGGAGCCAATTTACGTCACCTAAAAGTCTCTGAAAATCATTAAGCATTCTGAGGGCTCTAGGGGCAGGAGCAGGGCAGGCAGAGCTGCTCTCTGGTGGCCGCGCACTGCAGGATCCGTGCAGTACTGCACCCTTGGCCATGCAGTCAACTGTTCCAGGAAGCGTTTCAGGATCCTCTGTACACTGCTGGAGAGATGCCCACAAGAAGAAAAGGAGAGCAGAGAGATAGATAGCAGAGAGATAGTTCAGCAGGCAAGATGCCCCAATTCCATCCCAGGTACCACATGTGGTCCCCTGAGAACTGCCAGGAGTGAGTAATCACTGAGCACAGAATCCTGAACACGCCATAGGCACCTCCAATGTGGCCTAAAACCCCTATAGAAAAGGCGGAAAGGTGAAAGGGAGAAGGCAAGGAAAGAGAAGGGAAGGGAGATAAGCAGAGGGGAAGGGATGAGGACAGGAGGGGAAGCTGGGGGGGGGGGGGAGGAGAAGATGAGTGAAGTAGGGAAAAGAGGATGGGGGAGGGAATGAGGAGGAGTTAGGAGGGGAAGAGAAGGGAGAGAAGAAAGAAGGGGAAGATGAGGGAGAGGCGGAAGTAGGGAGGAGGAAAGAAAGAGGTTAGGAAGGAGGATTGGGGAGGGAGATGGGGAGGAGGGTGGCAGCAGGGAACAGCAAGACACAATCTCTGACAGTAGAGGAAGAGACTGAGTAGAGCAGGTGCAAGCCAGTGGCTACCAGCGATGTCGGGCCAGAGCAGCTGGCCAAAGCCAGGAAGTTTCTTGTCATAGGCACAGGGCTCTGCTCCCCGATTTGGGCTTCTGGCATCCATATCCCAAAGGCTCACTTGCGTCACTTGGAGCCACCAAGCTTATGACTGGTTGCGGCAGCCCACGACTACATCTCCAGGCTTTGAAGCCCATCTGGTGGGGTAGCACCGCCTTCCCGAAGCTCCAAACCTTCCCGCCTGCACTTGGAGTGCGGCAGCAGCACCGCACACACCCCAGAATGGCCCCATTCCAGCATTTAAAAACAAAGAGCTGCCAACCAAGGGCTCCACTGGGTCTGGAAACTGGCCGCCTCCAGGGGAGGTTTCCTTGCAGCTGGGTTGTGATTTCCTGATCCTCTGGCACCCCAGCAGGCAAAATAGGATGAAGGAGAGAGTGCTGGATGTTCTGCTGCTGCAGCAAGGCTAGAATGGGCTGGACCTCAGGGCATCCCCCAGCCACCCAGAATTACTGCTGCTACCAAGTCTGATCTCTCTCCTGGCTCTTTCTGTATGTAGAAGCCTACTTCTCAACAAAATTTCTCTGAAATGTTAGCGAAGTGCCAAGGACGAGGCCTCATCCTGCCCGGCTCTTCTTGTACAGGCAGGGATGGTGGAAGCTGACAGAAGGCTCCAGGAAGGAAGGCAGGAGGGCTCCCTCCCAGTGTGAGGACAGTCCTGTCCTGCTCTATTCCTATAATCAACTGGCTGGAGAAGACAAGAGGGGACAGCTGGCTTCTTCCTGTCCTGCTGGTAGACTGGAGCTAAGCCACTTGGGGGTTCACCCACCTACCTCTACTCAGGGTCTACTGGGCCCCACTGCAGACTGAGGAGCACCAGCCCCGGAGAGAGCAAAGAAACTGACTCAGAACCATCGACTGGTGGGCAGAGGAACTGAGAACTTGGGCCAGGTCCTAAGGACAGTGTTGGGAAAAGGTGAGCCTACTTGGAGGGATATAAAGGCCAGCGACAGATGGAGAAGGGAGTCTGGAGTCCTTTCTGGGGCCCCTGGGGATGGAGCAAAGGCTGCTTTTCTCTGCAGGAAGCACCAGCTGGGAAAGGAAAGCATCTTCAGTCTGTTGTCATTTCAGCCTACAAACACGAACTCTGTTCCCCATAAGCAAGGTGCGGGACACGAGACTAAAGCCTGGGTCTAGGGCCTCATGGCAGAACGGTCCTCCCACTCCCACTTCCCAGCCCTGAGCCTGGAGCTGAATAGTCTGGCCGCTGCCCTTGGATCCAGCCCACACCTCTCAGGCGCACCCAATAGAGACCATGATGACAGTCATGTGTCACGATGGGAAATAAGTCAGTGCAAGGAACTGGGCTAGACTGAGCCTCTGCACTGACAAACCTCCTCTCCTGCCTAGGGAACAGGCCTGGGAGAACAGCTGGGCCAGTGGGTGGGTGTGGGAGGTGTGATGCACACATTAGGGGGTTTTGTCATTCTGTCTACACAGCCGCTCCAAAATAGGGAAGCCATGCTGAGAAACAAGAAGGGGAAGGCTTGGAGTGACGTCAGCGGGTGTGGTGAGGCGCCTGGCCCATCCACGCAGGGCTGATGGCACTCCTGCATTCTGGAGTTTCTTAGCAACTGCCCTATTTTAGGGAACACCAAGTGTCACAGGGAGGCTGGCTTGGAACTGCTTGCCAGACAAGCAGCCCCCACTGACACCTCCGACATGCCACCAGCTACCCCTTAGTACCCCAGCAGCTTCCAGGACCAGAAACTGGCAGAAACCCCGTTTGTCTCCTTGTACCCCATTCACTCCCCCTAAGTCAGATCCCAGTTGCCACCTGGTGACCCTCAAACCTTAGCAAGTCTGCTTAAAATGCAGCTAAGAAAGGAGTGGGCCACAGATCTACACCAGGCCTTGACACTCAGCCTTACAGCCTGAGCACCTCCAAATGCCAAACTCCCATGACAAGAGTCCAGATCAGAAGTGTCTTCTAGGACATGCCAGGAGAGAAAGTTGCGGGGTTGAAATACCTGCTGAACTTTATTTACTTTTCATTCTTTCTTGAATCCAGTGGTCTATCCTTTCTCTTTGTCACATTTATTTGGAGGGAATTAAAGAATTCTGCCAGGGCAAGGCATGTTGGCAATAGCTCAAGGCAGACCCATATGGGTGGGCTTTTTTTTTTGGGGGGGTGACTTTTGGCCCATACCTACACACTCGGCAGCACTTGGGATACTCTTGGCTCTGCACTCAGAAATTATTCCTGGGAGATTCAGGGTATCATGTGGGATGCCAGGGATTGAACCCAGGTCAGCCATGTGCAAGGCAAATGCTGTGCTATTGCTCCAGCCCCCAGACTAGACCAGCATTCTTTTTTTTTTTGGGGGGGGGGTCACACCCAGCAGCACTCAGGACTCCTGGCTCTATGCTCAGAAATCGCTCCTGGCAGGCTCGGGGGACCATATGGGATGCCGGGATTTGAACCACCATCCTTCTCCAAGCAAGGCAAACGCTTTACCTCCATGCTCTTTCTGGTCCCCAGACCAGCATTCTTAATACAGACCTCTCCCTGTGGTGACTCTACACCCAATTGTAAACGAATTGATCCAATTAGGTGAAACTTGCTCTGTGTATCTGCCAGGCTTTTTGCCACACCAGGAGGAGAAGCCAGAAGGTTGCTGTGGAAACAGGAGGACCTGTATCCTGCACCACTTCCATCTCCTGATGAGAGGGGCTGGCAGGACTTCCCATCTCCTCCCAGGGGGATGCCCAGCCAACATCAACAAAGATGAAGGCTGGGCCAGGCGGGGGAGGGACCGGGACTTCCCAGGTCTCCTTCCTCAAGCACTAGCTGCCCAGCAGCCACAGTCAGCCCTCTTACTGGACCTGGTGCTGAGGCCAGCCCACTGGGACAGCGGAGAGAAATCCATGTGTGGAAACTGGTCCTAGTGCTCAGGGATATACTAGGCAGAGAAAGAAAATACAAAGATTCTCTTTTCCACACTGCAGCTCTGCCCCCCCCCCTCACCTACCACCCCTATGGCTGTGAAGCCAAACCCACTCTCTGCCTCCTCTTCTCTGCTCCCGCCTCCTTTACCTAAGGGTCTTCAGCTAACACATGGGCCGCCCCTTCCCCACCTTTAAACATGCAGTTTCCCTCCTGCCTTGGTCCCTCCTGGACTGTTCAAGCACAGGCCCCCATTCTCAGTGTGGCAGACCCAGGTCAGGACTTTGAGCTATTGCTAGTCTTTTCTCCCAGGAGATGCTGGGAGCACATCCTTTGGAGTTTCCACGCTGACTGTCCAACCCAGGATCACTGCTAGGCCACACAGCAGAGGAAGAGGTTTTTGAAGGAAAGGTTGAACAAAAAAAGAGAGCCAGGCCAACCAGAGTCAGATGCGTTCAAAAAGTAAAACATGTCAAGGATTGAGAAGTCTTTCCCAGACTTCTTTTTTTTTTTTTTTTTTTTGGTTTTTGGGCCACACCCGTTTGACGCTCAGGGGTTACTCCTGGCTATGTGCTCAGAAATTGCCCCTGGCTTGGGGGGACCATATGGGACGCCGGGGGATTGAACCGCGGTCCGTCCTACGCTAGCGCTTGCAAGGTAGACACCTTACCTCTAGCGCCACCTTCCCGGCCCCTCCCAGACTTCTTGAACATGGCCTCTGGGGTGGGGAGGGACACAGTGGGGCCAGTTACATGTCTGCTCTGGGCCTACTCCCCTTGCACCCAAAGATTTAAAAATCAAGTCTAGGGGGCCAGAGATATAGCATGGAGGTAAGGCGTTTGCCTTTCATGCAGGAGGTCATCGGTTCAAATCCCGGCGCCCCATATGGTTCCCCCCCCCCCCCCCGTGCCTGCCAGAAGCAATTTCTGAGCCTGGAGCCAGGAATAACCCCTGAGCACTGCCGGGTGTGACCCAAACACCACAAAAAAAAAAAAAAAAAATCAAGTCTAGGGCTAGAGGGATTAGTATAGTGGGCAAGGTACTTGCCTTGCATGCAGCTCACCTGGGTTCAATCCCTGGCACCCCACATGGTCCCAAGTCCACCTGGAGAATTCCTAAGTACAGAGGCAGGAGTGAGCCCTGGGCATTGTTAGTTAAGGCCCCCAAACCAAATAATGAAATAAAAACCAGTTCTGTCTGCCATGTTAAGGAATGAGGGAGTACAAAGACTCACACACACAATCCTGCAGTACCTCACCATGACCTCTGCTCCAAAGACACTCCTGGAAGATTCTCTGCTGACACCAAACCAGATGGTCAGGACAAACAGGAGCAAACCAATCAGGTTGTTCTGGTTTGGGCTGATGTTCCTTCCGTTCTCCATACATGTAGATTCTGCCTCCATGTTCATACTCAAGGGTCCTCTAGCCCCTGTTTGTCCCTAACCCCAAACAGGGGCCTCCAGTTTATACCTGGAGAATTCAACATGTTACATCAGAAACTTTGGCTGGAGTGGCCCAGGGACCAAGAATGAGCTCGAAAGGCTATAGTGCCTGCTTTGCAGCCAAAGGTTAGGTTGGGTTCAATCTAGCACTGCATGGTCTCCTCTGCCAGAGCAAGCCCTGAAAACAGCAGAGGGCAGTGCTGAGCACTAAACAAACAAGCAGGAAAACTGCAGAAAACCTAACTGCAGCCTCTTCTTGAAAGAGGAGGTAGACCGTTGACCATGCTCCTATTCAAAGCCCATCCCTGCTGCGATCTCTGACCCAGGAGGCAACACAGCCAATGCCAACCAAGTACTGTTCCTCCAGGTGTGGAGTCCTCAGTTCAGCCTTTCTACTCAGGAAAACCATGTGCTCTTCCAGATCAGGGAGTGCAGCTGAAATCACTCAGCTTTGGGGCTTCCAGGATCTGCCCAACTCCCCGAGATGGAATGAACCCCCCAAAGCATGAATGGCCTTCCCTTGGTTTGCACCAGTCACATGGAGACCAGGTGGCCACACCAAGACAAATGTGAGGCAGCTCTAGCACCAGGCTTTGAATCGAGCTACTGTAGCCACCTGGGGGAGGGAGCTCTGTGCCTTGTGCCCAGATAGAATCAAAACACCAGCCCTAAGGCTCTCATTGTTCTGAAGATCAGGGGAGAAAGACCAGAGTCTGAGAAGACTGTCAACATGGGCAGAGTGTGCCCTCCCACCTAGACTGCACAATCAGTTTGCTTTTGGGTCATTGGAGTAGTACCCGTACCCTGATCAATAAAGTTGATGTCCTCGAAGGTGGGAAATTCAGACAAAGATGCTCAGGGAGAATGCCCAGTGCTGAGAGGCCAGAGGCCAGGGATACCAGGCAGTGCGTCTGTAATGCTGCCCATTCCCCCAAACCACAAGCTGCCAGAGTGGGCCCTGGCTTGAGCATCAGGGGAGAAGGGCACTGATACTACTACTCGGCTCCTTACCGCCACCTTCAAAAATAGGCAACAGTGCTCTGATGTTGCTGGCGCCTACTTCGTGGGGCTGTAGGAAGGCAGCTGAGCAGCGTCAGAACCAGAGGAATTTTCTCAAGGTGAGCATAGTGTTGTTTTGCTGTTGTATTAAGGGGTTTTATTTTACCACGCCCTGCAAGGCTCAGGGGCTACTCCTACATCTGTGCTCAGGGATCACTCCTGGTAATGCACAGGGGCTGTGTGGGGCCGGGCATCTCACTTGGGACATCAGTTGCTACTAAGCCAGTTGTTTCATTTGAAGCACATCTGTATCATGTTTCAACGTTATTCTTTTGCTCTGCTGGTCACTGAGCAACAAGTACAAACGGGAGGCAGGTCTATGGGATGAAGTAGCAAATAAGTGCAGGTAAGCCAAACCAGGATAGCGTGCAGGAGACGGCTATGTGGCTCAGCAGGAGGCGCTTGTCTGCAGATGGGCCACAGCCACATGAGGCTTCATCAACACAGTGAAGGTGGGAGGGCAAGCACATGCAGACGACCACCTCCCTCCCAAGTGTCTGACACCAAGTGTAGGGTCCCCATCAACTTCACACAGTCCTCAGTGGAGATGTACTCAAGACACTCACTTTCCATTAGGTGACTCAGCATCAGTTCAAGGGTCAGGGAAACGGAAGACTCTCTGTGTCAATCCCATGGAGCCACCGAAGGAATCTGGGGCACACAAGGGGTCGGAGGGCAGGGCAGGCTTTCTCAAAGGCCAGAAACTGGTGTTTTGCCTTTAGAGCCCCTAGCAAGTTCCAATTTCTGAGTAGCTAAACCAATGAAATAAGGCACTTGGGGAGCAAGTTGTAGCTGGTCAATGACTGAAAATCACAAACAGGTATTAATTCCCAGCACATGGCACCCGACCTCGGTGGGGGCAGCTGAAGCACACTAGGACAGAGGTTCTTTTCTCTGCACCCATCTGGAAGTTCCGGGGAAAGAACATCTGTAGTGGCATTATTCCAGCCCATACTTTACAGCACAGAACTTCCCAGGCTCCGGTTTCAGCCCTATCCATAGCTGCCTCTGCCAGCTCCCAGAAAGACACGGGCCCTGCTGTTAAGTCCACTGTACAGAGTAGGAAGTTGAGGCCTAGAGTGCTAAGGGCATCTACAACTCTCACAGTGAGGAGCTGGACTCAAACCCAGACCCTCTGGCCTGTACTTCATGTGACCATCCATCCAGCTAGAGGTACAGTCTGGGGGAGCACTGAGCCAAGAGCTTCCAGACCAGCCTACCCCCACTCCACTGCCTTTTAGGACCCTCTCTGGAGCATTTCTCCCTTCTGTCCGTTTCTGATATTCTGGAATGAGCTAAAAATATGACCTAAAACCTATAAAAATAACGATATTCTTGTGCTCATCTACTCTGGCAGGAAAAACTTCCCTATTAGGACAAATCAAGGGATGTGTAGCTCTAGCCAAGAGGGAAGAGATGATGGAAAAAGCGAGAAAGGAATATGGCAGGGGGAAGCAGGGAGGGGGCTTAGTGATTTATGCCTGAGCTTGGAAATAGGGGGCAGGGAGAAAGGAGACAGGAGAAAGAGGACAGATGAGGAAGAAGAAGAGAGCAAGGGGTAGACGGAGAGGAAGGAGAAGGAGGAAGGAAGGAAGGAAGGAAGGGAGGGAGGGAGGGAGGGAGGGAAGGAGGGAGGGAGGGAGGGAGGGAGGGAGGGAGGGAGGGAGGGAGGGAGGGAAGGAAGGAAGGAAGGAAGGAAGGAAGGAAGGAAGGAAGGAAGGAAGGAAGGAAGGAAGGAAGGAAGGAAGGAAGGAAGGAAGGAAGGAAGGAAGGAAGGAAAGAAAAAGAAGTGGGAAGGGAGAAAGAGTGAGTCAAGGGGAGGGTGGGGAGAGGGGCTGAGGAGTGACCCCAGCAGAGTAACAAGGGAACAGTGCAGGAGGGGACTGAGCAGAATATAGGGTATGGGGTTGTGCCTTCACAAAGACCCTCGTTCCTACACTGAATCAGAGCATTGAAGATTGGGTAACATGGCCACAGAAGCATGGCTCCAGTTTATGGGAATCTGTAGGTCTCTGGATCACTTTGGTTTCCTCTCTCTAAGGCTACTTCTTCATTTCTGCAGGGCTGATGTATTCACACGGAGGTCCCATTTCAGTGTGGCCCGCAGCAATGAGGTTAAACCTCCAGGGGCGAGGGTGAGGGTATGGGGTGCTTGGGGTGAGGGCTCAGGGACATGCTTGTACCTGGACACTTTCCCATCTGCCCGCTTTCCTGGGGTCAGACAAACCTGTTTGTTACTGGAATAATCAACTACTTCTGGAATTATCCGTGTAACGGAAAAAGCAGAGAATTATGCAGGATTTCAGGGGTCCCTCGGAATCATCACTCCATACATGGGATTACTGCATATTTTTCTTTCTTGTTTTTTGTTTGGTTTTGATCCGGACCCAGCTCTGCTCAGGGCTTACTCCTGGCTCTACACTCAGGAATTTAATTATTCCTGGCGGAGTTCAGGGAACCATATGGGATACCAGAGCTCAAACCACTCTACCCGCTGGGCTCCAGCCCTAGAATATCATGCTATAATGATTTAGTAGTGTGCGCATGTGCACTGTATCTAGGGACGAAGTCCGTGCATACACACACATGCATTACCTGCATGCGCATGCGTACAATGCACGAGCAGACTCCTCCTGTGGCTTGACCAGTATGACAAATGCGCTGAGCTGCCCCTGCCCACCCCGGTGGAGCCAGATGGCTATTCCTCAATCACACGGTCCGCTTCATGATGAGTCCCAGAAAACGAACAACTGCTATGGAGGACCCCTTTAGCTGCCCCCCCCCAAGTTCCACCTGATGCCCACAGTATGCCAGTTTCTTTTAGCACTGAGGTGTTTGATAATAAATGGCCATGTCTAAGACTGCAGTCATCCACTGCTAGGGGGACCTTGCTGGAGGAAATAAAACAGGCAAACCCAAAGGCAGCAAATGATCTGGAAAGGGAAGGGCATGTGCCTTTTGTTTGGGAATTTACACGGGCAAAGATGAGCCTGGTTTGAACCGGGGGCTCTGCCACTTCTTGGCTGCAGGAACCCGGACAGGTTTCCTGCTAATGTCCCCAAGTCCTCCCCAAGCCCGGAAAAGGAGGTGACTGACATCACTTCAACTGGGAAGAAGCCGGGGAGGTGGGGAAAATCAGGAAGGTCCCAATCCTGCTGGTTGGCCCATGCTTAGCAAACTGCTTTCTCTAGAGATTTCGAAAGTCTACCTGAGGGAAATCAGATGAGTCTAAACTTCCAGCCCTAGGGGAGGAATCAATTCCAGTTCAGGGCACCCTGGTGAAGAGTAGGCACAGTCCTTACACCCCAGAGGAGTGGATAGAGCAGTACTTGGGGGGTGAAACTGAGTCCTTTATGACACCTTGACATAAAACAATGAGGTTTTTTGGTTTTTTGTTTTTCAGCCTAAAGACAAGCTTTTAGGCGCTTTGCCAGCAGGCAACATGATGGCTTTTTCTGCAGAGGGTCCCAATTCCCACAGTAGCTTCTAGAACCTGAAGGGGGGATGCCAAACAATAAACCATCTGTGGGCTTTCAGACTGCAATTTGCAAGTGCTTCAACATCTTAGCAGGGCTCTGCATTAATTCAGGATTAATTAATTGCTACATTAAAGGAAAGCACCTTTAACATTTCAATGACATAATCATAGGCAATTACGATCATATAAAGGAATACTTTATAATTAATGATGCCTCCACTTCCTGAAGTGTGTAATCCTTCTATCCTGAATTCCAAAGAGGTTGGCAGAGAAAAGGTGCTAAATATAGACCAGGAACTAATATTTAAATCAGTTTTTAATTCACTTTGCAATAGGAACAGTATGACCAGCACAAAAGCTTACTCATTTCTCAGAATTCCAAGTGTTTGTGTCCAAGAGGTTAAAGAAATATCCAGCAACAATAGATCCAAACGGAAATGGCCAATAACTCCAAGCCTGAAATGATGGCCCCTAAATAGCGACTGTTCTACCCCCGCCTGCACATGAAATGTGTCCATAGAGGCATTAAAACTATCAATTGCCCCAGTGTGGACAGCTTTGCTGAGTTACCACTCTCCAAAGCCCCAACTCATCTCTGTGATTTCAAAACTGGATTTTCCTTTCATTAGGAAAGTTTGTCACAAAATTGCAAACCCCAGTTACCAAATGGTTACTCTAAGTGTTTAACATGAAAGGACTTTCTTAGCCTTCCTGCTACTGGTATGAACCCCTTGTGAAACATGGGGACAATGAGGCTAATTATGTGACTTCCCCAAGTGACCATTCCCTTCAGCCAAGGCCCTCCTGAGGAAACAGCAAACCAGGCAGGATAAACAAGTTTCTCAGATGGTAACATGCCATGACTCAAGCTGTGAGTAATGGGAGCTATAAAACTATCTGGAATTCCCAAAACTCTTCTGTACCTCATTCCTGTTGTGGGTGAAGTTCTAGAATGATGGGGTGAAGAATGGAGAGGGGGCTAAACTTGACCCATAGAAGCTTCTAAAAGCTTACAAGTCTCTAGAAGGAAAAAAAATTTTCAATATTTTTCTGCCCTAAAAAATCCATGTGAATTGTACTATTTCTTTTCCAGTTTGACACAAACATGCACCCAACCCCGGCACACCATTCTCTGTTTTTGTCTATAAACCAGAGCGCCCAGCACTCCCTCAACCAAAGCAGCTGAGCATAAAGTTGAGGTTTACCTTGTCGTAATAGTATCGTAGGGCTCTGCTCAACTTATCATAGTTCATGTTTGTTTTGTTTTTTCGGAGTCCCCACAGTTTAGCCACTTCTTCTGCCTTGAGGAGCTTGAATTCACCATCATTGGAGGTCCAGCAGATCAGGTGCTCATGCTTCTGGTCCAGCAGTAACTGCAACAGGAACTGCCACAGTGTGATTGCACTCTCCATGCCTGCGAAGAAAGGGCCAGGTCAGAGCCTCAGAACCAAGCTCCGCCACCCACCACCGCTGCCATCCCAGGCCAGCCCGGCCTGGCAAGCAGCACCACTCCCACATCTGCCTCACCACCACAGGGGACAAGATGCCCTCAGCCCTGTTGAGGAAGCCCAGGGTGACTAAGGGTGGACAGCTGCCTTCTAGCACTAAGAAGCTTCAAAGGCAAGCTCTGGGGTGGTTGATGCCCAAAGAAAATGAGGGATCACCCTGAACATGGTAAGAAGGAGACACTGAAATCATGGGCAATGGCAGGCACAGCAGGTGGTTAAGAATGATGCTGGAGGGGCCAGGCTGGCAGGAGTGATAACACAGCAGGTCAGGCATTTGCCTTGCATTCGTTAACCTGGATTTGATCCCCGGCATCATATAAGGTCGTTTATGGTCCCCTAAACTGTCAGGAGTGATTTCTGAGTGTCGGGCCAGGAGTAACCCCTGAGCACAGTCAGGTGTGGCCCCAACAACAACAACTACAACAAAAAGAATGATCTTAGAAGCAAAGAAGCTCTTAGTCTCCAGCCCTGTCACCTTCACAGTCATACTTTTCGAGGGACAGCTTCCAGACTGACACCTGGAAGCTTCCTTCCCTTCTCCATAGATGGAGATCATCTTTTCTGCAACAAGTACCTATATCCTGACTTCCTTCATGTGATTAGCCAGATGGGCACATATTAGTTCTCCGAGCAATGATGTTTCTCAGCTAAAGGAAGGTAGATTCAGAATGTTCCCCCCGAATGCCCATGGGGCATTTTACGTATAGCTCTTGAAAGAAGAGACTTTTTATAGACACATCTTCAAATCAGTGAGACAGTGAATCCTTTCATGGTAAAATCAAACCAACCTTGCATCTCAGGAGTTTACTATGTGCACAAAGGCAGCTGCTGTTCCAATATACAACGTACACTGCCCTTCCCACTTCTGTTCTTCTGCCCTTTTACCCTTTGCCAAAGGTCCCAGAGCAGGGAAACAATACCTAGAGAAGGAAAGGTGGCCCTGAGTGACTGGGGCAACAGTGCAGCAGGGAAGAAGCTGCATAACATTCCCTAAATTCCATCTTGCTTTCAGTCAGGGTTACAACTGGGGACTATGTGACTAGGGAAGGGAGGAGACCCGGCACCTCCAGGATAACTAAGGCTCCATGGCCCTTGCATTGAGTCTCAGTTGGCTGGTTCCTGCTGCAACCACCAGGACTCAGATGAGTACAGGAATGTCCCCCCACAAGTACCGCCCCCCACCAGGACAGAAGACATTCTGGTCATGGCAAAAGCCGGAGGGTGGCTCTGAACTCTCCCACCCCTTCAATTTTAATCACTGGAGTGTCCATGGGGGGCGGGGCCTCCACTGACAGTGCTCCCTTCCAGGGTACCCTCTGCGTTTCTTTGCTTCTGATTTCCTTGTATTTCTCAAATACCTCCTTATATTTCATCCTACTATCAACCTATTTGACTCCTACCATTCTGTCATGCCAGGATTCAGCCCTGGGATTCAAGCAATGAAAGGCATGAATTTCATCACTGAGCTACATTCCTGACCTCCATCTATTCCAGGTGGAGGGGAGATACATCTGGTGAGGCTCAGGGCTTATTCCTGGCTCTGTGCTCAGAGATCAATCACTATGTTGGGTTTCGGGGGGCCATATAGGATGCACATGCAAGGCCAAGTGCCCTACCCACTGTACTGTCTCTCTGGCCCCGGCTCCATCCAAAGTTTGCCTTTTACAGGGTGATTTTTATACAAACAGGTTTCTGCTTCTATCCAGCCTCAACACCAGCCCCTCTGGAATGCTGGAAGCAAAAGTAAAGAAGCCTGAGTCCCACCTATCCCAGAGGCAAGCACCAGCAAATACCAAAGGACTGTCTTGCCCTGGAAACACCAAGTGATTATTCCCCTAAATAAATTCCTTCATGCCTGATTCCTTAATCAAGCCTGGTATCTTCACAACCCAGGCAATCGGGTTCCATCTAGGGAGCTGCTTTAAAAAAAGACATAATCCGGGGCTGAGAGATAGCATGGAGGTAAGGCGTTTGCCTTGCATGCAGAAGGACAATGGTTTGAATCCCAGCATCCCATATGGTCCCCTGAGCCTGCCAGGAGCGACTTCTGAGTGTAAAACCAGGAGTAACCCCTGAGTGCTGCTGAGTGTGACCCAAAAATACAAAAAACAAACAACAACAAACAAACGAAACCCATAATCCGGAAGGCAGACTGGGGCCATTTCTTACTAAAGTGAATGCCCAGAAAGTGTTACCACTGGAAATTTATGTTGCTAGTTATCTTGCAAAGGGTGTGGGGGTATGGAGTGGCTGCTTCAAGTTAAAAAGTATCAGGCTAAAACTCCAAATGTATCAGTGACAGCCTAAGCTTCCTAATCTCATTCTCTGCAACTCTCTAAGAGAGAAAGCCATCTGACCTGTAAAACCATTCTCCAGGGGCTGAGCAAGAGTCCGGCAGAAAAGGCATTTGCCTTGCACATAGCTAATCCTGATTCCATCTCCAGCATCCCCTATAGTTCCCTGATCACTGTCAGCAGTGTTTCCTTGGATCAGTCAGGAGTAACTCCCTGAGTATCACAGGGTTTGGCTTTAGAAAAAACAAGAATAACAACAACAACAAAACCCTACTCCCCATCCACATGGTTACCAGTTGGAAAAGAACTCTCCTTTCCTTACCACATCTGACTCTCAGTGTCTAGGCAATGCTAGACTGCTCAACATGGTTTTCTGGAGAAAATTAAAATGTGTGTTTCCGCTTTCAAGGGATCACAGAGCTGCAGATCTTGGAGGCCCCAGATCCCACTCTGCTCTCCCTGCAGCCCTGACTTCCCCTCAGTGGCCTGCAGTCTCCCCACTTCAAGCAAGTCTTGTGGTCTCCCACTTCCACAGAGAGCACCAGTCCCTGGGGAGATCCATTCAGACCTCTCTGGACAGCTGAGAGACCTTCCCAAGCCCCACAGTTTGGGTACAGATCAGAGTGGGAAATCTGTAGAACATACAGTACAAAGCACATTCCCTTTGACAGACACAGGGGCAGGAACAGGGACCTCCGTTTTTTGTTTTTTGTTTTTTTCATTAAGAGCCACTCTCAGGGTCAGAGAGATAGCATGGAGGTAGGCATTTGCCTTCCATGCAGAAGGCCGGTGGTTTGAATCCAGGCATCCCATATGGTCCCCCAAGCCTGGCAGGAGTAATTTTTGAGTGCAGTGTCAGGAGTAACGCCTGAGTACTGCCCGATGTGGCCCAAACCTCCCTCCCCCAAATCTGTTCGATTAGATCAAATCTGTTTGATACCGACTCAATTCTCCCTCTTCTACAAATTCCAATCCTGCTGTATTTATAGGGGACGCTCAGACCCAGAGAAGCAACAAGGCCCTCTAGCATTCCAGAGGAAGAAGGACAGATGACAACAACTAACAACAAATTCAAACAACAAAATCAGTGTCAGGAGAACATAAAATGTTCCATCCAGCGCGGAGAAAGTGTGGGGACCTGTGTGACTCCTCTTCCGGGTGGCCCTGAAAGGCTTGTGGAGAAGAGGAGCCTTAGTTGACCAGTTTGGTGAGAAAATCATGTTCAGAAAGGCTAACAGGAGGGTGCTCAGACAGTTAGACACAACCAAGATGGGTCAAAGACTTGTTATTCAAGGCAGGAAAGAGGCAGGCAGAATGACAGGTTCAGAAAATCATCTGAATAATAAGGGCACATATAGCTGAAGAACAGTGCACTGAAGGCAGGCACCAAGGAAGACTAGGGAGGGGAGAAGGGGAGAGATGCCACTCAAGTCCCAGGTTACATTTGCATATCTATAGATAAGCTCGCAGAAGTGCTCATTTATGTGTAATTAACCACACGTGATGATAAAACCACATCCCCAGATAATCCCAGTCTTGTCAGGCTCAGGGGTTTGCTACAGTCTAGACAGCAGCTATGTCTTGCTGAAATGCAACTGTTTCTTCCACTGCAGTAGAGAAGAGAGGGAAGTCTTCTTGCTCTACCTGGAAGTCTGAAATACAGATAAGCAGAGGTGACAGACAGCTGGCCCTGGGTACAAATGGAAGCACTGGTAGCAGGACAGACATAACAGTGGGTAGGGCACTTGCAAGGCAAGGGCCTTAACCTCTGTCCCCTCTCCAACCACTGATATTGTTCTTATCTTTTATTCCCTTGGTTTTGGGACCACACCTAGTGATGCTAAGGGTTACTCCTGGCTCTGCACTCAGAGATCACTCTTGGTGGTGCTCGAGGAACCAAATGTGATGCTAGGGATCAAATCCAGGCTATCTGCATGCCAAGCAGGTGCCTAATCTGCTATACTGTGGCTCAGGACCAGCCCCTAATATTCTAAAAACAATTGGTAAACATTATACCAGAACACAAGGGTGAGCCAAAACAATGGCATTGGTTAGACTCTATGTCCCTCTGGGTTCATGGCAAGAACCCTACCTGGAAACCCTGGTATTCAGGGAGAATCCTCAACAATGTGGTAGCCACCTGGGCCACTTGATATATGTATCTAGACTATCACCAAAGAACCATTTTTTTCTTTATTAAATGACAGTAGAAAATTCAGATCCCTGAGCCCATATATATTCACTCACTCCAGTTTAAGAAATGCTAGTCTGGGACTGGATGGATAGAACAAGGATTAAGGCACTTGCCTTGCACATGGCCAATCCCAGTTCCATGCCCAATATCACCAAGCATCATTGGATGTACCCTATTTTCCAGCATATAAGACGACTTTTGAAACAAAAAAGTCAACCAAAAAATCGGGGGGTCGTCTTATACGCCGAGTATATCCCGAAAAATATTTCAATATGCCGCTAAATGAAACAAACAAAAAAATCAGGCCACAGAGTTTCCAAATCTCTTTCTTGGGGGCTCCCAAACAGTACTCAGGAGATCTGGGGGCCACTTCTGGCAAAACCCAGCTAACCGTGTTGGTGGTTCAGTGCTAGGGTCCGAGGATGGTGTGTTGTTTGGTTCATGTAGTGGGGGAGATTAACTGAGCCACTAGGGAATTGCCAGAAAAGGTGCCTATGATAAGGGACCAATCACCACAAGGCTGCTCGGACCACCTCTCTAAGCCAATCCAAGCAGGCTTTTTATGCATGCAAATTAGACAATGTTCTGGACCCGAATCTACACTGTAAAAAGCCTGCTCAGATTGGCCAGAGTCAGAGAGGAAGTCTATTACAGTATAACCTTTGAACCTTTGCTTGTTGTGATTGGCTCACTGTGGTACATACAGTTGCAGCACAGGAACATTCTGTCTGATACAGCGAATATAGGCCTAAACCTATGTTTTAACTGCAAAATTAGGGGGTCGTCTTATATGCCCAGTCATCTTATACGCCGGAAAATACGGTAGCCCCAGAAGCCCCAAGCACTGTTGGATGTGGACTGGGAGGTGCCTTTGCATGGCCAAAATGGCCCAGGTAATCACCAGCACTATAAGGCCCCAGGGGCACTGACTTCTCAGGTTCTCTGGCTAAGAATCACCAGGAGCCATATCCGCCCATCCCATTACTGTTACTAGTCCGGGGGTGGCGTAAAGGGCTAGCCACACACTTGGCATTCACACTGTGCAAACACATTCATCTGAGGGCCTTCCAGCACTGAAGGAGGGTTTCCTAATGTTTACCACCCATTAATCCTTGATTTTTTTTATTAGAAAAGGTCTATCTTTATCATCTCTGTACAAACTGGGCTTCGTTAAACCTTTACCATCTACCAAGCACTTTCTTCAGCTTTATGTCATTTAATTTCTAGAATAACTCTAAGAGTTAAAGGCATACAAGTGTCCCCACTTTGCTTAAAATAAAACTGAGGCCCACTTGCAAAAAAAGCAGATGGCCTTTTAGAATAGTCCTCTGAATCTCCAACCAACATGGCACCACACACAGATGTTCACGTGAGCGCCAATAAGCGCAGAGAGCAAGAATAAGTGCATGGGAGCCGAAGAGATAGCACAGCGGCGTTTGCCTTGCAAGCAGCCGATCCAGGACCTAAGGTGATTGATTCGAATCCCGGCATTCCATATGGTCCCCCGTGCCTGCCAGGAGCTATTTCTGAGAAGATAGCCAGGAGTAACCCCTGAGCACCACCAGGTGTGGCCCAAAAAACAAAACAAACAAACAAACAAAAAATAATAAGTGCATGGAGGGTTCGGCTGCAGTGCTCCAGTCGCAACGACCAAATGAGTCATCAATGGCCCTTGCTGGTTCTAGACCCTGTGGTCCTTGGCAGGAAGATGAGAGAATGTAGGGTGATGCCAGATGTTTGCTTCCCAAAAACCAAATGTGTAAAAATTCAGAATCGACTGGTTTCATTAAAAGGTGATAGCAAGGTTAACTCTCTTCTTTCTAAGGGAGACTATTGACCCAGGCAGCTAGTGAAAAATGGGACTGAATTTTGTGGGGGGTGGGGTTTAGGCCACATCCAAGCAGTGCCCAGGGGTTACTCCCAGCTTTGCACTCAGCCGTGCTTGGGACCATAGAAGTCACTACAAATGCCCTACCCACTACGCTACTGCTCTGGTCCCTGGGCCATGGATTGTAATGCTGCGATCTGATCTTTGCTTCACTTGGAAATTAGCAAATGAATGTCTTAGTTTGCAGAAATGTTTTTGACATGCTCTCAATTCCACCCTGCCCAATAAGTGGACAAAATACAAGACAGAAAAAGCCTATAAATATCAACAGTGCAAGAAGGGGGTTATGGCGCTTTCAACTTGGATGAAGTCACAATACAAGAATCCATCTTCCCTCTGCTCAAAGAAAACAATGATGAATATGAGTTTTGTTTAAGGAGAGAGATCTTTGGGGTATTGATTATGGGGAAATCTCTTATTTCATGTGAAATGTTTTTGTTTGGTTACAATTATTTAATCACAAGAGGCTGCCAAACTGAATGTAATCTTTTGTGCTGCTGTTGCAGATATTGTCAAGAAACACATGTTTTTGCAATGAGCCCTCCATTATGATTATTAGAATTATATTAATTGTCATGTAACATTAAGCTTGTTAAATTTATAGTAAACTATCAAGACATGTATTTTTCTATTTTCATGTTTTTTAAAAGTAACTTATTTTAAAGTATTTCCCGAAATTATAGTCCACAATGTGTAGGACATTTTTTCTGAAATGGTTCCTTTTTTCATAGATAAGAGAAAACCTTCTCTCTCTACTCTCTGTGTCTCATCTGTCTCTCTGTCTCTGTCTCTGTCTGTCTGTCTGTCTGTCTGTCTGTCTGTCTCTCTCTCTCTCTCACTCTCTCTCTCTCTCTCATGCCAATTCCCTGAATCCCCACCTCTCTCCAGCTCACCAAGGCATTTCCTGAACTTACAGCAAGGCCAGGTCATTGCAGGTACTGTGAGAGTTGGCCAGATAAATGCATGAACCAAACCACTGGGGCTGGCACATGCCTTGGGCCACACCCCTACACACTCTGTAATCACCAGGTCACATACTTCATAGGGTCTGGACTGGTCGGGGCAGGTGGAGAAGGTTCTACTAAAGATAAAATCTGAAGGGATGCCTGAGCACAGAGCCAGGAATAAGTCCTGAGCACCGCAGGGTATGGTCCCAAAACCAAAAAGAAAACAATTATTTTTTGTTTAATCTGAAAGGGTGAGGAGAGAGAATTTCCCAATAAGCAGGAAGGAAAGATTGGGGAATTGGCAAAGACCAAAGCAGGAGTCAACGTGGGATGCTGGGATGAGGAGCGCCGCAGTATCTCTGGACAGCCTCCAAATGAGCGCGTAGCCATCGCAGTGGAGGTAAGGCCAGCATTATTTGGCACCCGGGCACCAAGAGGGATTCAATGAAGCTGCAAAACCTCAAGGATCTTTGCTTTGCACAATCCAAGAGCGCCCATGATGCTTCATTACTAATTCAGGTTTTCTTTTATACAAAAAGAACTCCTCTAAAGTGCTCATACTTCAGTCCTCCACAAAACTTGGGATTTGCCCCAGTGGCAAGAAGAAACCTTTTTTCTCCCAGAAACGACTTTGCCCTTCCCGGAAGCGGGCATTCTTCCTGTCTGCCACAAGGTGGCGCAAGACGTCCTTAATGTGAGTAGGAGAAGCATCAACAATGCAAAGCAGGAGGGTTTTAATTCCATTCAGCCTATCAAAATACTCCGTGACTCTTGTTCTTTGTTTTCCCTATAACAGCATTTGAAAACTTCTCTTTGTGTGTTCCTTATTTCATTATTCAAAGTCACACAACGGTGGGAGTTGAAGGGGACCAAATTATTATCTGATATTCTCTAGTATAAAGAATGAAAAATATTAGTGCATTTTAAAAATAAAAACAAGGGGCCAGAGAGATAGCATGGAGGTAAGGCGTTTGCCTTGCTTGTAGAAGGTCAGTGGTTTGAATCCTGGCCTCCCATATGGTCCCCTGAGCCTGCCAGGGGCGATTTCTGAGCAGAGTCAGAGTCAGGAGTAACCTCTGAGCGCTGCTGGGTGTGATCCAAGAACCAAAACAAAACAAAACAAAACAAAAAAAATTATAAATAAGAGCTTAAGAAAAGGTAAAAAAAAAAAAATCCTGTTCAGGAAATAAAGCAGTTGCAGTTCGCACATGTGCTCCTGCTTGCTCAAGTCTGCGTGGTGGGAGAAACAAAGATGGAGCTTAACATTTTATACCTGATATTCTCAGGATTGTTAAGGCTAGAGCAATAGCACAGTGGATAGTCTTGTATGCAGCAGATGCCCCATATGATCCCCTGAACACTGCCAGAAGTGATCCCTGAATTACAAGAGCCAAGAGTGGGTGTAGCCCAAAACAAAACCAAAAAAAATTCTGTCTAGTGGATAAGAAAGGCATTTGCTTTGTGGCTGACCCAGTTTGATTCCCAGAACCCTAGATGGTCCCCTGATCACCACCAGGAGTAATTCCTGAACACAAGTCAGAAGTATCCTCCAAGTATTGCCAGGTGTGGCCCCAAAAAACAAAAAGATTCTGTCTAGAGCAGCATCTGCCAATGTCTCCATCCCCTTGTACTAGCAAGGCCTAAGAGAAGAAATTACTTTACCGTCTAAAGTGACATCTATCCTTCAGTCAAGGAATTAAGCCAAGCCAGCATTGGCACCACACATAGGGTCTGAAGCAATTCAGCACAGGATAACTTTAAGCCATTAAATAAATCAGGTTTGCATGTGGTGACTTAGTGACCCACAGAAACACTGCAACATTTTGTATTATGTTTGTAATGGAACTAAGATCATTAACATTCTCCAAGGATTTTTACTATTTAAATGATTGTCAGCCAACCACAGCATGTTACTTGAAAAAAATCTGCGTGGTCAACTTCATGTCTCTCAAAACTCCCTTTAGTGAGCAATGTATGGACTCCAAATCACTCCAAATCACTAGACCATTTCTTCTCTAAAGTGCAAACGAGCAGGAAAAAGAGAGAAAGTCTACCGGGCTCAGCCTTCCATAGTCTCTCCCTTTATGTTGTGGGACCTTCGAACATCCTCAGGAAAGAGGCTTTAGGGGTAAGGGCATAGATCCAAGAGCCTAGGCCTAAGAGTGGTGTCTGCACCCCCCCCCCCTTTCTGAAATCCTGTGTTGTTGCTGGGTTAGCCATTCCATTGGTTTAGAGCTGACTTTCGGGGGGAGTGGGGATGGGGATGGGCGGGGGTTCCCTCTGGAAAAGCAAATAGCCGGTGACAAGAGCTGCAGCTGGGAAAGTGTCTTTGGACCCTTAGACTTCCTCCCACATCCGTAGATTCAAGCCATTTCCCGCCGCACCCACCGCACAACTCAGTCCTATGTGAGCCTACATTTCCAGGCTAGTTCCACACAGGATGAGAAAGAATCTATCTCCAGTCTAGGCTGCAGCCCGTCAGCTCTTTGATTCATAATTCACATGATGTCCCCAAACTTCCTAACATCCCTAGGACAGGGGCCTGGAGAAGCAACAGAAATAAATCTACAGGGTCAATAAGTAACTTTATTTTTTTTTTTTTTGTCATTTGAAAAGATTTATTACTGTTTATGTTCATTTAAGCACTTTATACAATAGCCAGGATTTAAAAACAACTCATATATCCAGGGACATATGAGCATATCATGAAGGTATTGTACATGTTTTTTTTTTTTTAATGTTTTTGTTTTTTTTTAATTTTTTTTTATTTAAACACCTTGATTACATACATGATTGTGTTTGGGTTTCAGTCATAAAAGGAACACCACCCATCACCAGTGCAACATTCCCATCACCCAAGTCCCAAATCTCCTTCCTCCCCCCCCAACCCCCGCCTGTACCCTAAACAGGCTCTACATTTCCCTCATACATTCTCAATATTAGGACAGTTCAAAATGTAGTTATTTCTCTAACTAAACTCATCACTCTTTGTGGTGAGCTTCCTAAGGTGAGCTGGAACTTCCAGCTCTTTTCTCTTTTGTGTCTGAAAATTATTATTACAAGGGTGTCTTTCATTTTTCTTAAAACCCATAGATGAGTGAGACCATTCTGCGTTTTTCTCTCTCTCTCTGACTTATTTCACTCAGCATAATAGATTCCATGTACATCCATGTATAGGAAAATTTCATGACTTCATCTCTCCTGACAGCTGCATAATATTCCATTGTGTATATGTACCACAGTTTCTTTAGCCATTCGTCTGTTGAAGGGCATCTTGGTTGTTTCCAGAGTCTTGCTATGGTAAATAGAGCTGCAATGAATATAGGTGTAAGGAAGGGGTTTTTGTATTGAGAATAAACAGTGTTGGCGGGGATGTGGAGAGAAAGGAACTCTTATCCACTGCTGGTGGGAATGCTGTCTAGTTCAACCTTTATGGAAAGCGATATGGAGATTCCTCCAAAAACTGGAAATCGAGCTCCCATACGATCCAGCTATACCACTCCTAGGAATATACCCTAGGAACACAAAAATACAATAAGTAACTTTAGCTTTAGGCAGAGCTGGGCTCAGAGGTACAGTGCATGCCTTGAGATTCCCAGTTTGACTCCAGCACACGAAAAGAAATAAATGGCTTTCCCCGAAGCACACCCCTATTTTGCCTCTACCACAGAGCAGCGAGGGCATTTAAACGAGATAGTGTTGGACAGCTGAGTTCAGCACCACTATAGCCACTTGTACAGGCTGCTTTCTCTAGCCTGAGATGAAGCCTTCCCCCATTTCACTAGCATTGTCCAGTGATTCCAGCAGAGGCTGGCAAGCAGCAGGTGCCAGAGAAAAGCATCTAAATGCATCTCAACTGCACCAGCTCTGAATTTCTTCACCCTTCATGTGAGGTCTGGCTAGTGGTACCCTAACTTGGAGACCCTCTCCAGGGCTTTAGCAAGTCCAATGAGCAATGATCACTCCACTCCTCTTGGCTTTGGGAGAGGGATTGCTCACCTACTTCTCGGCCCAACCCTGCACCTCCACACAACCATACACATGACTTGACTCAGCCACAGTCTTCATCATACATGGCCCAGTGAAATATCCTCTTGGACAACACCAGACAGAGGGGCTGGAGAGATAGCATGGAGGTACGGCATTTGCCTTGCATGCAGAAGGACAGTGGTTCGAATCCCGGCATCCCATACGGTCCCCCAAGCCTGCCAGGAGTGATTTCTGAGAGTAGAGCCAGGAGTGACCCCTGAGCACTGCTGGGTGTGACCCCAAAACCAAAAATAAATAAATAAAAAATAAACACCACACAGAACTTTATTGGGCAGTTAAATACACACACACACACACACACACACACACACACTCACTCACTCACTCACTCACTCACTCACTCACTCACTCACTCACTCACTCACTCACTCACTCACACCTGGTAGATCAAAGCTGCCAACCAGACTGCTCATGTCAGAAAAGCTTTAAAGCTTTGCAGGTGACCCCTCCCCTGGGAATGCAGAATCGGATCATGCGAAAGGCTCCAACAGCCCCTCCAGGCCCTCCAGAGCCAGCACCCGCCCTGCCCAGCAGCTGCCCGGAAGTGAAGCTCTGCTGACGAGGCTTTTCCAGAAACAGGCTCGCTCCACTTTCCTCCTCATTGCCTGTGCTGTTCGCGTGTGTCAGTGCCGGGTGCTACACGCCCCACCCCACCCCCAGGCTCAGACCCATGAACACTCAGCTTCCTCTTCAGAAGGTTGCAGGCAGGCAGGAAACTGGAAAATGGGCCACAGGAAGCTGGCCTCCGGCATCTGTCCCACTTTATCTCTGCAGCTCTGGTTTCATTGTGCCTGTGTGTCAGCTCTGGTTAACCCTCCCCACAATAGCCAGGCTCCCTTCTTACAGCCCCAGAAGGCTCCAGGGGTTGGCAGGCCTGCCCTGAGTGTTAACCTGCCTAGTCCAACATGGAAGAAATCAGTAAGAGGATGCTGTTCTCAGAACACCTGGATCCAAAGCATGTGGAGCTAAGAGGATCCATTCAACTCACCCATTCCCCAGCCTATTTCCAAGGACAGACCACAACACCATTATCTCAGTTAAATATCACCTCCAAGGCTGCCGGTAAATGGTAACATAGGTTCTTGTTAAAGAACCTGTGAAGGGGTTCGGAGCCATACTACAGCAGGTAGGGCATTTACCTTGCACACAGTCAACCTGAGTTCGATCCCAGCCATCCCATATAGTGCCTGTCAGGATTGATTCCTGAGCACAGAGCCAAGAGTAATCATTGAGCACCATAAGGTGTGGCCCAAAAACAACCACAACAAAACTATGAAGGGCCACAGAAACAGTATATCAGGTGGGATGTTTACCTTACAGCAACTGACTTGGGTTCAATCCCAGCATCCCATATTGTTTCCCGATTACCGTCAGGAGTAATTCCTGAGTGTAGAAACAGGGTAACCTCTGAGCATTGTTGGGTATGGTCCAAAAAACAAAACAAAACAAACAAACAAAAAAGAACCTATGAAAGTCAGCTATAAGCTATGATCCTGGTATGTTTCCAATTTTTCTTCTTATATTACCAACTCTGACGATGAATTAAATGTATTTGTTGTTTTCTACAGACTACCAAGTGGTCAAGTAGAGGCGAATATAGTCAACCCAAAGCTCATACAGATAACACACACACACATACACACACACACACACACACACACAAACACACACAACACCACTTTCTCAATTCATTACCTTCTTCCTGTGTTTGGTCCCTGAACCCTTTTGAAATCTAATTTCTCATGGGAAAGGGAGACAATTCGTTTAAAATACACATGACCCCCACAGTTTACAAAGCCCTAAAGATAACATAAATCCCAACTAAAACACCTTATTCGAGAAGAAATATCAGGTATCTTCTCCCCTCCCAGCAACATGGAGAGTTCCATGGATTCTCAAAACAGGATATATACCTCCAAACTGCCAAACTCCATTGTTTCTTTCAGGAGGAGCCTTTTCTTTTAGATGCTAAGTTATGCATCTTTTAGATCTTTTAGATGCATAACTGAGGAGTTATGCTTATGCTCCTAAAATCACTATGATGTGCATTATGTGGTCTACCCCAGATATACTACTGTCTGCACGGAATATTCAAGAGGCCCATGTAGCTTTATTGAAGTGTCAAATGCGAGGTTTTACTACAAACATGTTTGTAACCATTATGCTTAAATAAATATATTATTAGAAAAAAATAGTCAAATGCTCAGTCACAAGGCCAGCTCAGGGGCATTTGCCTTATATGCAGCAAGTCAGGTTTGATTCCCCGGCATCCCATATGGTTCCCTGAGCCTGCCAAAGATAAGTCCTGAGTGCCACCAGGTGTGAACAACAATAACAAAAAAGTCAGTTCTTAGAGTTGAAAATGATCACTCTGGACAAGAATTGGGTGCTGCATATCTCAAAGAACAAGAACAATCAGTGCTGGCAGGGATGTGGAGAGAAAGGAACTCTTATTCACTACTGATGGCAATGCCATCTAGTCCAGCCTTTAGGGAAAACAATATGGAGATTCCTCAAAAAATTGGAAATTGAGCTCCCATATGATCCAGCTATACCACTCCTAGGGATATACACTAGGAATACAAAAATACAATTCAAAAATCCCTTTCTCACACCTATATTCATTGTAGCACTATGTTTCCAGACTCTGGAAACAACCAAGATGCCCTTTAACAGATGAATGGCTAAAGAAACTGTGATACATACACACAATGGAATATTATGCAGCCATCAGGAAAGATGAAGTCATGAAATTTTCCTATACATGGATGTACAAGGAATCTATTATGCTGAGTGAAATAAGTCAGAGGGAGAAAGATAGACACAGAATAGTCTCACTCATCTATGGGTTTTAAGAAAAATTAAGGACATTATTTTAATAAAGCCCAGAGGCAATAAAGATGAGGGCCGGAAGGACTGGCTCACAATATGGCTCACAAAGAGTGGTGAGTGCAGTTAGGGAGATAACTACACTAACAACTATCATGACAATCTTAATGAGTGAGAGAAGTAGGATGCCTGTCTTGAAAACAGGCAGGGATTGGGAAGGAGATTGACCCTTCCTTTGGTGGGCATTGGTGGTGGGAATGTTGCACTGGTGAAGGGGGATATTCTCTTTATGACTGAAATCCAACTACAATCATGCTTGTAATCATGATGCTTAAATAAAGATTTTATAAAAGAAAAAAAAAAGAAATGGGTGCTAAAAGGAGATAAAGTGATGTGCATGATACATATCAGAGAGTTACATACAAAAGAGAAAGGAGGGGGATGTCTGCCCCGAAGGCAGGCAGGGAAGGAGGTGGGAGAGAAACTAGGGACATTGGTGACACATAATGCGCATTATATACACTTAATGATGAACAACTTTGAAACTGTGGGGGAAAAAACTGTATCATGAACTACCTTGTAAGCACAGTGTTTAAATAAAGTAATTTGAAAAAAATGTCCAATGCTGGGAGCAGGAGAATAACAAGGCAGAAACTCAGCTTTAGGGGCCCCTGGTTCCAAGTTCTATTAACACCTGTGCTCACAGTGCCATTCAACACACAGTCCCACCTGAAAGCAAGCTAAGAAGTATCCTTGCATGCACCTGTCATGTCCATGCCCCCAGCCTCACAGCCAGGCTCTGCTTTAGGTAAAAACTCATGCCCAACCCTTCAGTATTTGGGTGTGGGAGGGGGCTCCAACTGATGCTCCTGACCCAGGGCTGCCTTCTGAGGACACCCAGCCCATTTATGGAGTCTGCTCAGTTGGGTCCTCCAGAGCAGCTTGGGCGTTGGTGGTGCTGGGGATGTCCAGGGCCACCCCAGCAGTGCTCAATTATAAAGACAGAACTCAGTACTCAGCATGCATCTCCCAGCAACCCCAACATCTTTTTTTATCTTTTGGTTTTGGGGCCCCACCCATTGGCACTCTTGGTTCTGCGCTCAGAAATCACTCCTAGTGGACTCAAGAGGCCCATATGGGATGTTGAGGATCAAATATAGGTCAGGTGCATGCAAGGCAAATGTACTCCCCACTGTGCTATTAATCTGGCCATACCAGCAGAATTTTTTTCAAGACCTACTTTTCTTCCTAAATGGTCCACATTGTGTGTGTGTGTGTGTGTGTGTGTGTGTGTGTGTGTGTGTGTGTGTGTGTGTGTGTGTTCACAGGACAGGTTAGGAGGAAAGAGGAGATAAAAGTCAGAAATGACATGCAGGTGATCTAACATAGCCTTAAAAGAGGCCCCCCAAAAAGGCACATATTTCCAGTGCCAACCAGATGTACGCACAGATATCAGGTGCCAGTGAAGTGAGGCATGAGCTCAGCCTGCATGGGAGAATAAACTCAGAAAATTTAGGATACTGGCACCTCAATGGGTCCTGTGCTGTGACAGTCACCTCCCAAGGAAGGCCAGTTTCAGTTTTGAAAAACTAACACCGGGGAGCCCACACAGAATCTTCTCAACAAGTGCATATGAGGGGACAATGTGCTTCACTCTCAGTACAGCTTCCGTACAATTGTCCCCATACTCCTTACCTGGAATTTCAAAAGAATGAAGCTCCCAATAGGTAGATTTTCCCCTCCCATTCTATCACTGGTTCTTAAAAATATGTTTGTTTTTGGTTTTGAAACCACAGCCGGCAGTAGTCAGGGGTTACTCCTGGCTCTACACAGAAATTACTCTTGGAGGGTTCCGGGTACCATATGGATTGCCAGGGATCAAACCCAGGTTGGATGCAATTGGGTAAGGCAAGTGCCCTATCCGCTGTGCTACAGCTCCAGACAGTTCTTAGGTCTTTAAAGACCTCTGAGTGGATGGGCCAGAGAGGCGTCCAGGGCAAAAGGCAAGTACATGGCTTGCATGTAACCAATCTGAGTTAAATCCCCACCAACAAATATGCTCCTCCTAAGTCCTGCCAGGAGTGATTTCTGAGTATAGAGCCAGGAGTCATCCCTAAGCACAGAGGGTGAGATCCTAGCTGTTCCCCCTCCAAAAAACCAAAGAAGATATGAGTAGGAGGACAACTTTTATATGCATGCTTGTAGTAGTGTTGTTAATCAAATAGAATTCCATGTGCAGAAAGAAATGATTTTGGGAGTCAGAACGTCAATTCTTTCTGTGACTAACCTGAAGGAACTTCAAATGCAGGCACAGGCCCCTGCTTCCTGGGCTCTGCCTCTTTTTCCACAGAGGAGTAAAGTCAGCCCAGCCCCCACCATGAGTCTATCATAAAAAGTACTGGGGGGGCCGGGCGGTGGCACAAGAGGTAAGGTGCCTGCCTTGCCTGCGCTAGCCTTGGACGGACCACAGTTCGATTCCCCCCGCGTCCCATATGGTCCCCTAAGCCAGGAGCGACTTCTGAGCACATAGCCAGGAGTAACCCCTGGGCGTCACCGGGTGTGGCCCAAAAAACAAAACAAAACAAAAAAAAAGTACTGGGGTTGGGGAGATAGTTCAGCAGGTAAGGTGCTTGTCTTGCACATGTTCAACCCAGCTTCATTCCCCAGCATCCCATATGATCCCCTGGACACTGCCAGGAGAGATTCTTGAGTGAAGACAGGAGTAATCCCTGAGCATCATTGTGTGTGGCCAAACCAAAATATAAATGATTTTTAAAAGTTAAATTAAAAGTACTTTGGAAGTCAGAAAAAAAAAATGCCAAGCCTACTACCATACTGGCCAATATTCTAAAATCTTTTAAACTAAGAATTTGGTCTGGAAAGACAGTACAGTGAGTTGGGTGCTTGAGCAAAGCAATCACCAGCATCCATCCTATCGGAAGCAATTCCTGACTGCAGAGCTAGGAGTAACTTCTGAACATCACTAGATGTGATCTAAAAACAAATAACAAATAAAGAAGAATAAAATAGTCAGGAACTTCAAATAAAACTTTATCTGTGAGATTTGAACTTTTATTAATTATTGTTATTATTTGGAATTGCACCTGACAATGTTCAGGGAGCTGTATGGTACTGTGAGTTAAACCTGGGATTTGCATACACAAAGATACACTCCAGACCTTCAAGCATCTCCAATGCTGAGATTTTCTTTAATTAAAATAAATGCTTTAATTGAATCACATCGAGACACACAGTTACAAAGTGTATGACTTTCAGCCATATACTGTCCAACACACATCCCTTCTCCAATGGTAAGATTTTAGAATCTCTGGATACTTAGACCATTGGCTGAAATCCTTTAAGAAAATACTACCAGGGGCCGGAGAGATAGCATGGATGTAAGGTGTTTGCCTTTCATGCAGAAGGTCATTAGTTCGAATCCCAGTATCCTATATGGTCCCCGAGCCTGCCGGGAGTGATTTCAGAGCATAGAGCCAGGAGTAGTCCCTGAGTGCTGCTAGGTGTGACCCAAAAAACAAACAAACAAAAAATACTACCAAAAGAAAAGTGAATGGTAGTCTTATACAGCACCTCCATGAGTAGGAAACCATTACCTCTCAGATCAACTGGAGAGAGTCTTTCACCATGAGTAACAAGCAGGTAAGGACCCAAAGCAATGACCACTCATGCATACTACAGAATGAGGGCAGTGTTTCCATGTCCAGAAATTGAGCCATTTCCTGCCAGAGCATCCTCCAAAACTTGTCTATTGTGTTGAAACTGTAAAATCTTTCTAAACCAGGACTTCCTCCTATTATGCTCCAGAGGCGTCTTTCTGGAAAGGGTAGATCCAAGGCAAAAGGTAGGAATTCCTGCAGCACCACCCAGTGGAAACATTACATGGAGGCGGGGCTGGGGGAGAAAAGCTACGAAAATAGGTTTAGTGAAAGAAAAAAACATGTTTCAACTCTACTAAGAAAGACACTGGCCCCTGTGCCCCTGGAGAGTGATCATCTTATCTCTTTTGCTTTTTTCCAAGGGAGGTCCTGCTTTCTTATGTCCATACCCACCGCACAACAGCCGAAGGGTTGGGGAGGAAGGAGTCCCCGAGAATCAGGTGTGCGTACTGACACCATTCCTTCCTCTCAGAAGCATCCCCAAGGGACATTAGGGGCCAGAAAATGTCCACAGCTGGCTGGCCAGGCGCATGTGGAGAGAAAGGTGACCATGTATTCACTGGCCCTTCTCCCCACCTGGTCATCCCCAAAATGTTCCATCCAGGAATGTGTCAACGCCCATTTCCATCCCCCTCTTTTGGTACTCATCTCTGGTTCTCCTAAAACTCCCTCCCACAAGCAATAATTTGGGTCCCACCCAAGACCCATAACCTCTCTCATTCATTTCCTGCCCTTGATTCCCCTGGGACTGCCTAAACGTGGGCACCAGTGGTCTTGTGGGAACAGGACAGAACTGGAGGGGTTCTTGTATACAGCATCCCTGCACCTGGAGTCTTAGCAAGCAGTGAGGAAGTGGAGATGCTGTAAGAGCCAGGTAACCAAGCACTCTCCCACTTCCGTAGAGCAGAATGAAAGGTCCCTTCTTCCACTGTGTGTGCACAGCACGAGAGGCCAATCCCCCCACCCCGCGCTTATCAGCACTCATGGGAAAGTCACCTTTCCTCCGGTCAAGGTCCATCCACTGACCCCGCTTTCTCAGCAGCTGGCCATGGAAATGGAGGTGACCACACACGTGCAGGGTGTGAGAGGCAAGCTGATAACAGAGCATGTGGGTGTGAATAATCTACAAGCAGTCAATAACATTTTATGCTTTGCCATCTTTTAAAATGTGGGAGATCCTGGCAAGATCAAGATCAAAAATGGATACCTCTGACGATTCATCTGCAGTCAAGTCACCTGACTACACATTGTTGCTGCAGAAAAAGCTGAGTTAATGGTGTTTGCAATGTAGTCTTTAGAGATTGAGAAGAGCATAGGCATTTCACAGGGGTAGGGCCTAAAAAACCCATTTCTTTACTGTGTCCAGAGACAGTGCATCACTGGCTATTTTGCTTTCCTTTGGTGCTGTCCTTAGCTAAAGTCTTTTTTGCAAAGTAGGCATAAATGTTCACACAAATCTGGTATGATAATATATTCACTCTGGGAAGAGATCAGAAAAGCAATGACTGTGCAGCCTTCTCAGGCTCATCACCTGCTCATGTGGTGGCCATCTGGGGGAATGTGGCTGCATCTAAAGGCATGAAGGTTGCTTGATTCTCCACGGGTCTGAGGAAGGCAGACTATAGAGAACAATGATGGAGCCAGACACAAAATATTCTAAATGTACTGTGTGTGTGTGTGTGTGTGTGTGTGTGTGTGTGTGAGAGAGAGAGAGAGAGAGAGAGAGAGAGAGAGAGAGAGAGAGAGAGAGAGAGAGAAGAGAGAGAGGAAAGAAAGAAAGAAAGAAAGAAAGAAAGAAAGAAAGAAAGAAAGAAAGAAAGAAAGAAAGAAAGAAAGAAAGAAAGAAAAGAAAGAAAGAAAAAGAAAGAAAGAAAGAAAGAAAGAAAAAAGAGAAAGAAAGAAAAGAAAGAAAGAAAAGAAAGAAAGAAAGAAAGAAAGAAAGAAAGAAAGAAAGAAAGAAAGAAAGAAAGAAAGAAAGAAAGAAAGAAAGAAAGAAAGAAAGAAAGAAAGAAAGAAAGAAAGAAAGAAAGAAAGAAAGAGAGGAGATAGAGGAGACAGGGCCTACACATCCAGGAACTGAGCATGAGTTCTACACTCAACCCAGTTTCTTCTAAATTTAAAGATTTTTTTTTCATAAAGTTCCTTTCTAACAAAAATAAAATGATACCAAGGTGAGAGACTCAAGCAAAATATCTCATTTTGCACTGAGCATCTAGCATAAGGTCGAGCCTGAGGTAGAAAAACTACTCTGTGGAACACACTTAAAAATACCTCAGTGTTCCTGTCAAATTGGATAAATACTAAGATAAGTACTGCAAGAACTAAGTGAGGGGATTTCTAAGCCTGTCTTCTCCTGGTGTCTCATACTTCACATCTGCTTCTCAATGAATCATCATGTGCATCAATTAAAAGTATACAAGAAAGGGGCATTCACAGGATCCCTGCAGTGCACGGTGATTCCTTCCACCAGGCATCCAAGAGCAGTGAAGAGAATGGCTGCTGTGAGCATCAGCTTCAAGTGCAGGTTCCCACTAGGTGCTCCTCTGGCCCTTTCATGAACCTGCCATCCACCAGCTCACTTTGGCACTCATGTTACACACGATTTGTGTGTAACTGTGTGTTACATGTGTGTATCTGCCTCTTCCAATAACTGTTCAACCTGAGCATATCAGCATCCAGCAAACAAGCCAGTTCCTGCTCTCATTGCCCTTGTAACTGAAACATCCCTCTCTCTATTTTAATCATCTGATTAATCTTTCTAATCTTCCAGATCAGCATTTTAAAGCTGCCAGTTTCCTAAAGACAAATTAGTAGGTCTTAATAGCTTGCTTTTTCTTTCTTTTTTTTTTTTAAAGGCAGAGGAAGTGGCAAAATAGGGGGTGTATTAGGGTAGGTTAAAGACCTTGTGGTTGGACCCTGATTTAAATCAAAGTGGGGCAGCCTCCTCCTTGGAATATCCCCTACTCCCAGCATTCAAGGCCTGGGACAGGAGCAATTTCTTATGATTCAAGATCTCTGATCAAACTTTTGTCTTATGAACTTTATTTTGCAAGACAACGTTAACACCTTCAAAGGGGTTATCTTTGTCCCAGAATCACAGACACAGCATTTGGAATCAAGGGCTCAAGCCACTCCAAATGAATAAGGCAAAGGCAGGGAAAAGAGAGTAATGAATTGCACCAGCCTTCTGCTTTGGCCTCAGTGAACAAAGAACTAATCAGAGTAGTGATGGTGGTAATAAATGGGCCTTCGGTGCTCTCCCCATCCCCAGCCATGATTAGATGCTCAGCAGAGAGATGATCATTGAGGCCTACCTGCGCTTTCATCACTTCCTATACTGATGAGAAAGCCACCTGGAACATTTGGAGCTCTCTGGACCAAATGAGTATTCAGGACTTGGGAAACAGCAGGGACATTCACAAAAGCAAGTTCTCCAGAGATATGTATAAATTCTTGATTCCAGAGGATTTCAACAAGCAATATCATTCAAGAAGATTGAGATGCTGCATCTCAAGTCTTACAAACACTCAATCTCTCCTTTCTAGGATCACCACAGAGCTGGCTAGAATTTCAGGAATTGCATCACTCACAAAATTATCTTCTAAAATTTCAAGTTCTCTATGCTTTTTCACAATACAGCAGTGATTCTCGGGAATGGAGAAGCTTAACAACCTTCCCTGATGCTGCCCTTCCTTGCAGAAAGCCAGGATGCAGGATCTTGCCTAAAATGGATGATGGAGAGCAAGGGGAGTTCTCTGAGGTCGCGTACTAAAGTCCTGCTCTCTTGGACACAGTCTCTGGGCCTAGGGAGGCAGGTACAGTCACACCTGCACCAGCATCTACCAACAGCTCTGGTCTACACATTAGCCTCAACAGGCAAACCTCCCAAACTTTGATAACATTTTTAGTTTGAACTGCCTAAATGAACCAGATTGCATGTTCCTAACAATATCTATTGCTCCTTTTCTTACTTTGAACCTTCTTACTTTCATCCATTAAAAGATAATAGTGTGCAGGTACAAAGTGAAGATTTCTAAAACTGATTCCCTAGAGAGAATTCCTGGAGTTACCCAGGAACATTGCAGGAAGAAATTCCAGGACTTATTTTGTAATTCTGGTTGTGATGGTGGTAGCTGTTGTTTTCAGAGATCTTCCTTGATCTTTAAGTGCAAAGAGAAAAAAGCTGCTTCAACATACTCTCTGGTAAATCAACACTGGACAATTAACAACTGAAATTAAGAGCAGATCTTTCCCTCCACTCCCCTCTAAACAACTTAAATAAGTATTCAGCTTCTCATAATAACACACAGCCTCTTATTCTAAATCCCAATCACAAATGCTACTTATTCATTACCAAAACTTTAAGGTAAAAGCTACACCACACTAGTGGTGTGTGTGTAAATGATGGACTTTAATGTTTCGCTAAGAAAACTACAGACCCGGGCCCGGAGAGATAGCACAGCGGCGTTTGCCTTGCAAGCAGCCGATCCAGGACCAAAGGTGGTTGGTTCGAATCCCCATGTCTCATATGGTCCCCCATGCCTGCCAGGAGCTATTTCTGAGCAGACAGCCAGGAGTAACCCCTGAGCACGGCCGGGTGTGGCCCAAAATACAAAACAAACAAACAAACAAAAGAAAACTACAGACCCCAATCCAGGAACTATGAAAATTGTCCCACTGAATTCTTGATAAAGGACTGATGAAGAGTATTGGAGAATGATTAATTTAGCATGGTAAGAACCAGATTTTGGCTTTCTTCCAAGAAGCACTATGCCATGACTGGCCTGTTAACTGACCGTCCTCCATACAACACTGATACCAACAACAAAGCTTGGAGTCGTTCCTCTCAGATATTAACAAAGTTGGTGTCTACAGATCTAACTTTCTTGCAAAACTAAAAGCTGAAAAGTTCTGGGTAAAGATGCCTCCTCTAATACAGAATCTTGTTAGTTTCCTTTAATGGATTAATAACTAAGAGTTTGCCTTTATTAACCCAAATAAGTGTCTAGGAAAATGGTTTATAAGTAACAACCAAGTGTTTTTACCAAAAGCAGTGGAAAAATGGGGTGGAAGACATTATGGTTTTTTAATTCAGTATTAAGTGCATAGATTAAAACAACCACAAAAGAAGTAGGCCCAAAGGGGCCTTCCAGAGGAAGTGCTGGACTGATGTGCAAGGTTCCCTAGTGCACATAGATGTGGGCTTCCCTCATGCTCTGCACCCAGTTCAGTCACGAGTCTGGAAGTGACTGCCAAGAATGAGGATTATGGTGCTATCAATCTACTTGATTCCCAAGCCAAGGGTCAAGCAGTATGAATGAAGGAAGGCACCATCCCTATCTCCCCCAGCAATATGAGAAACCTCAAATCACCTGCCTTTATTGCGTAAAAAGCTGACCAAGGAGAACTCAGGTCACAAGAAACCTGTGGTTATGTCGGCCAGAGCTGTGAAAGCCAGAGGATAGTGTGGAAGAGCAAGGGGCACCAGGACAGGAAGGAAGGCAAGAATGGCTGGATTGTGCTTGTACCTACAAACTAGCACAAAGTGGGAGCCATCACTGGGAGCAAAGTCTAAGGAAGAAAATCCTCAAAGACAAGCAACTGGAAGAAGAAACCTATAGGTCAAAGGGCTAACAGCACTCCAGGACTGGCTGTCTGAACTGTAGCCTACTACAGAGATTAAGGATTTTTCTCGAACATCCAGAGAAAACAAATTCTTAGAATTTGAAAGCAGAAATGAGGTGAAGAAGATGGAGGATTGACAGAAAGGACCAGATAGTGCATGATGAAGATGGAGGTGATGGGCATGGTGTGGTGACAGTGATCTCCAACAATTGTATCACCACTGTGCAAACTACTGTGACCAAAATTTTGTTTTGTTTCCGTTTGGAGAACATACCCAGCAGTGCTCAGAGCTTACTCTTGACTGTGTTCAGTCAGGGGTCAACTCTTGGCTGGCTCAGGGAAACATCTGGGGTACCAGGTATGAGACCTAGGGGTTAGTTACATGTATGGCAAGTACCTTCCTCACTGTTTTCTCTCTCTCTCTCTGGCCCCCACTAAGAGATTCTGTGCCAAGGAGTCAGGACCACTGACTGTTCTAGCAAAAAGACTGTTCTAGCAAAGAGATGGTGAAAAAATAGATGGGGGAAGAGCAAGTGTAAGGCACCAGGAGCATCAGAAAAGGAGAGGTAACATTTTCCAAGACTCTCAGAAACAAGAGGTGGGAAGTGGGTTCGGGTTATCAGAATCTTTGTGGGGCCAACTGGAACCCATACCAGAGACACAGTCCATGGTGTTCCCAAGACTAAGAGAACTGTGAGTTCCTACAAGAGTAGGGCTCATCATAAAACTCAAAAGCGAAGCAAAGGAAACCCCTTGGAGATTTTGTATTCAATAAAGGACATCAAAAGAGATCAAAGTAGCACATATGGGAACCCCTTTCCCCAAAGCAAGAGTCCTTTGTCTAAGCTGCTATCTGTGTAAAAGCTGGCAGTCTGGAATATCTGCAAAAAGTTCACTTTCCAGGGATGGAGTTAATACAAAAGAGGGTAGGACATTTGCCTTGCATATGGCAGACCCAGGTTCAATCCCAGCACTCCATATTATCACCTGAAGCCCTGCCAGGAGTGATTCCTAAATACAAAGCCACAAGTAACCTAAGTATACAGAATATCACTAGTTGTGGCCCCCAATCAGGTTTACTTTTTACTTTCTCCATTCTTAGCAGAATCCAAGTTCCTCATCCACCCCATCCCACCCTCATCCCCCCAAAGCAATACAACAGGATTTGTGTTTTGATAGGATTGTCCCAGTCTCTTGACTTCACTTTATTACACTTTGAGGGAAAATGAGGCCCAGGATGATTAAAGTGATATTTTCACAACAGAGTAAGTTTTAAGAAAATCCATTTTTTTTTTTCTAACATTACTATGTTAGTTTTGGTTTATATGATACTAAATTACAAATATTTCCTCTGTGATTCTTTTTTTTTTTTTTTTTTTTGGTTTTTGGGCCACACCCGGCATTGCTCAGAGGTTACTCCTGGCTGTCTGCTCAGAAATAGCTCCTGGCAGGCACGGGGGACCATATGGGACACCGGGATTCGAACCAACCACCTTTGGTCCTGGATTGGCTGCCTGCAAGGCAAATGCCGCTGTGCTATCTCTCCGGGCCCTGTGATTCATTTTTTAACCAAGCAGATTAAATAAACTGCAGTATCTTTTTATTTTATTTTATTGAAACCACTGTGATTTACAAAGCCTTTCATTGTTGAATTTCAGATATATGAGTCAGGGCATTCCCACCACCAGTGTCAACCTCCCTCTACAAATGAACTCAGAGTGCATCCTATACCACCACCCTCTGCCTCTGGCCTGCCAATATAACAGGTCCATTTAAGTTTAGAATGTTAACGTTTAGGTCCAACTGCAGTGTCTTACCAAGGTAATCTACAAGGTAGAATCATGAAATGGCCATAATGGAATTCAACAGTCAGAGAACATCTTGGAGAGATAAAAAATCTTTTCTATTTGGATACTAGGGGAGGGTTTTGGGGTTAACAGATGAAAGATACATTAACATTTAGGATCTACCTGTGCAGTTACATGTAAGCAGATTATATCTCAAATTAAAAATAAAACCCACCAACAGTCTTAAATTCTTTTTATTTGTTCGGTTTATTTGGGGGAGTGGCACGCCCGAAGATGCTCAGGGATTACTACTGGCTATACTCAGAAATTGCTCCTGGCTTAAGAGACCATATGGGATGGCAGGGGATTGAACCGTGGTCAGTCCTAGGTTTGCACATGCAAGACGCCCTACCCCTGCACCACTGCTCTGGCCCAGTCTTAGATTCTTTATTCCATCACTTGGAGTTAAGGACTTAACCTACCAAAAGACCAAATACATTAGCAAAGTGCGTTTAATAAACTACTCCAGATTCCCATATTTACACTTAGTAAACTAGACATTGTTTTCAATATGATCACTTTAAAAACACTTCCTATGCTCTGGAGTCCAATATCCATTTTTAAAACAAATGTAGAAGTTAGATTACATTAGTATAACTATCATCATAATTATTTAAAAAATCAAAATGGGGCACTTACATGTCTGAAACTCATGGGTTTGATATCCCAGCATCATGAATATGTGTGTGTGTGTGTGTGTGTGTGTGTGTGTGTGTGTGTGTGTATCTCAGACCATTCAGTTGATAAAATAATCCTATTTAATTCTGGAATGATTTAATAATACTTTTAAGGAAATGTAAGTTTATGTGTGTGTGTGTGTGTGTGTGTGTGTGTGTGTGTGTGTGTGTGTGTGTGTGTGTATGTAAAACAGTCCCTGAATTCATACTCAGTAGTAATTCAAACCAAAATACAATGTATTGAAAAGACCAGTTAAGGGCCCGGAGAGATAGCACAGCGGCGTTTGCCTTGCAAGCAGCCAACCCAGGACCTAAGGTGGTTCGTTCGAATCCCGGTGTCCCATGTGGTCCCCCGTGCCTGCCAGGAGCTATTTCTGAGCAGATAGCCAGGAGAAACCCCTGAGCACAGCACAGTTTTGTGGTCCAAAAACCAAAAAAAAAAAAAAAAAAAAAAAAAAGACCAGTTCAAATTTTATCTTAAAATGGTTTATATAGGGGCCAGAGCGATAGCACAGTGGTAAGGCGTTTGCCTTGCAAGTGGCCAACACAGGATGGACCCTGGTTCGAATCCCAGCATCCCATATAGCCCCCCTGAGCCTTCCAGGACCGACTTCTGAGTGCAAAGCCAGGAGTAACCCCTGAGCGCCGTGGGGTGTGACCCTCCTAAAAAAAAAAAAAAAAACAGCTGATATATATGTACGTTTCCAATAATAGAAAGTTCATTTTTATTTTGGTTGAGGTAAGGAATTATGCTAAATCATATTTCAGCAAGAAAGGATGAGTTAAAAGACCATTGTGAAGGGCCCGGAGAGATAGCACAGCGACGTTTGCCTTGCAAGCAGCTGATCCAGGACCAAAGGTGGTTGGTTCGAATCCCGGTGTCCCATATGGTCCCCCGTGCCTGCCAGGAGCTATTTCTGAGCAGACAGCCAGGAATAACTCCTGAGCACCACCGGGTGTGGCCCAAAAAAAAAAAAAGACCATTGTGAAGGCTTTGAGGGTTGAAGATAATTCACAAAGGATCACTCTTCAATCCCTGTTCTCACTTGCTTATCTTTATGTTTCTTTGACTATTTCCACTCTGGAGAAGCCCATTTTCTGTTCTGTCTTTTTTTTTTTTTTTTTGGTTTTTGGGCCACACCCGTTTGACGCTCAGGGGTTAGTCCTGCCAATGTGCTCAGAAATCGCCCCTGGCTTGGGGGGACCATATGGGACGCCGGGGATCGAACCGCGGTTCCTTGGCTAGCTCTTGAAGGCAGACACCTTACCTCTAGCGCCACCTTCCCAGCCCCTTCTGTTCTGTCTTGAACAGAGATTTCTTCCTTTCTCTCACCTTACATCTTTCTAAAAAAAAAAAAGTCTCAATAAAAACTATCACACACACACACACACACACACACACACACACACACACACACACACAATGGTAAGTTAAACAGGGACCAGAGACACAGTACAGTAGGACGGTGCTTGCCATGCATGCAGCCAATCCAGGTTCAATCCCCAGTGACTCTATAGAGTCAGATATAAGGTTTGAGCACCAACAGGAATAGTCTAATCCAAAAACAAAAGTAAGAAGAAAAAAACGGTCAAAAGGTAAACATGCGGGGCCGGAGAGATAGCATGGAGGTAAGGCGTTTGCCTTTCATACAGAAGGTCATCGGTTCAAATCCCGGCGTCCCATATGGTCCCCTGTGCCTGCCAGGAGCAATTTCTGAGCATGGAGCCAGGAGTAACCCCTGAGCACAGCCGAGTGTGACCCAAAACACACACACACACACACACACACACACACAAAGGTAAACATGCTACATATACACACAGAGATAACTCATTAGACTGGAGTATATAGCAGTCTTGAGTTGAAAGTCAACTGAAACCTCCGATTTTAAAGTCTGGAAACTCTGCCTATATGAAATAAAAACGGTAATAAATCACTAATTGTCAAAATGAGCAAGAGGGCATCTGCCTCTCTCGTCCTTAGCTATTTTCAAGGTGTATTTTTGGTTTAACAAGTTTCTCTCTTTTTCATCACTCCACATTCTATTTTGATGTATAGTTCCCTGGACTTCCTGTTACTACATCTTGATATTCTACTGCAAATCATGACTCATTCTTAAGTCATAGAGAAACTCATCAAAATCCCAGATTTCATAGCAGACATGAATTCAGTCTTTCAAGAGGACAGCATTCTTAGAACATTACTTAGCACTAGGGAGACAAAAACACTGAATAAGACCATGTAGAAATTATGTCAATCTAGTGTGGACCCAACACATTTATTAGACTAATAAATACAAGCTCTGTGTGTGGCGAATTCAGTCACTAGGACCGGTAGTAATTAAATTGTGCTACAGGAGATGGTAAATGACAGTAACACACAGAAAGTCTATAGTATGCTTCCAATTAAAAACTCGGTGTCATGTGTATGTATGTTTGTGTATACATACACATTTGCATCTTTAAAACCCAGAAAAATCTACACTAAATCATTCACAGTAGGATTAGGAGAGAAATCTTTCCCTTTGCGGTTTTCAGAATCAATCCTAAAAGGTAGCACACATTATTAGTGTCTTTTGTCACAGAGATAAAATGGAAGATACTGTGATGCCAGTGTTCTTTCAAATATGTTAAAATCCAATGTACAAAAACAAAGAATATAAAGACTAAAATTTTTGGCTCGAAAAACAGAGAAAAGTAAAGGATCACTGGCTCAAATGGTCATGTCATTGGCGTGGATTTGGGGGGTACAATCTTTGGGAAGGGAGACACTAACTGCCTGCAGCCAGGGGTCAGCCAGGAGGGCCAGAGAACCCATTTCTTATAGAGTTTAATGGAGGAACCCTTAGTCTGAAAACAAAGTATACAGGGTCCTACTCAGCCTCTAGGGCTGGAAAACAGCAAAGCTATTTTTTGGAAGTAGTAACTCACCATCAGCAAAAAGACCTACTCCAGCAAGTCCCATCCTTGAATTATTTTTGAGTTAGTGTTTTTGCTTGTCAATAGGTAAATATTTTGAGCTGATATAGTATTGTTACTTTCCACAGCACCCTACTGCGTTTTTTAAAAATCGGATGTACATAAATATAATTACATAGCATCAAACACACAAAACTCTGATAGCTAAAAGAGGCATATTTTTATTCATATACGCTACCTGGAAGTCTTTTAAAACCAGTTTCAGGAAAAGATTCAAGTTCCCCAAAGTTATTATAAATATAAATTTCAATACATGATCTCAGAGTAACATTTACTAGATATTAGTTTTGAAACATTAATTTTTTAAAAATAAGAAAAATAGTCTTTTCTCATAAATGCCCCATAAATTTTAAAATTTAAATGAGGCTGGCAAAATAAAAGTCACCGCTCTCCCACCTGGGATACAGCCATTATGGTATAATAAAACATAAGCAGAAACAGAGCAAAGGTTTTTTTTTTTTTGTTTTTGTTTTTTTTTAAAATATGGAACGCTTCACGAATTTGCGTGTCATCCTTGCGCAGGGGCCATGCTAATCTCTGTATCGTTCCAATTTTAGTATATGTGCTGCCGAAGCGAGCACCAAAGCAAAGGTTTAACTTGGTACACAAGGATATGTACCACGACAACACCATCATTTGCACATCATTCTACTGCAACTGGTTGACCCCAAAGAAAGAAAATGCATGTACTGTATTATACATGTGGCAGAAAATGTAGGGCATTTGAAAACCCATGTGCTGAATAAATGCACCTAAAAGAACTGTCATCACCACTGTTGATATAAGAAGTTTCTTGGTCTGGGCACTGCAGACATTTTGGAAAATTTCGAGAGGGCAGGGGCTATCCTTGGGAGTTTGTTTAGACAACATACCAGGCTTCCAACCTCTAGATACCAACAGCGCCCCCTATAGTTACATCAAAACTGTCAAAAATCCCTTGGAAAGCAAGCAGGGCTAGAAATGAATCTGTCATCTACAGTCAAATAATCCTAAAGAAAATGCTCATTACCTCCTTTTTCTGAAAGTAATGCTGGCCTGAGAAAAGACAGCAGCCATTTTCTGTTCTGAAGGGAGGCTCACAGAGCACATCTCGCTCTTCTGTTTCCTATAAAGTTTGCTCTCCTACGTAGAGCTTTCAAGGCAACAATTTATTGAGCATCTAGCCAGTGCCAGACACAGCATGAGGGACGTTCTGTCCTTGTGTCCACTGACCCACTGCCCCCATGGGCTGTTTTTAGGACATGCCCTGCCACCATATAAGAAATGCCCGAGACCTTAAGAAAATGAGAAGTCTTTGTCAATGCAGGCAGCGTTCCAGAGTTCCAGACCCAAGCGGGTCCTTTCAAATGCTGGCTCCTTTTTAGCAACGCTACACATGTCCAACATTTAAAGATGTCAGGGGAGGGGGAAGGGCAGCCCCCCAGGTTGTGGTTATATTTGGCATAGAGAGACCTGGAGGAATTTTTGTAGGCAGGATCCTTACTGAAAACTAAAAACACTAAAAAAAAAAAAAAAAAAAAAAAACTAAAAACTTCTTAACTGTCTGACCCCAAGTCTCTTAAGACAATTGATGTAAAACTGTAAAATGCCCATAAATCAAATCTCTTCAGTGACCTTCCCTCCCCAAAATCTGTGCATCCAGGGTGGAGAAAAGCATCCCAGGGTGCTTTGTCGGAAGACTGGGGGAAGCAAGGTTCAGAGATGCCTTGGAGAACACTAAGCTATAGGCTTAGGACCAGGCTAAGGACCAGGCTTGGTCTCTCAAGTCCCAGCCCCACCTCTAGCCCCACACCCTGTTGCTTCTCAACAAAGTCCGAGGCAGAGACCTGGGGAGATGCGATGGGTGGGAGCACAGAAATGTGTTGTACGCCTGTTACATGCATATGCACACACACTGGTTCTTCCCCCTCGACCCAAGCCAAGCCAAGCCTATAAATGTGCAATGCAAAAATGGCAAAGCAACGTCGCGGTTCTTCGCTAGGCTGCCACTGCAAGGGAAGCAGGGCTTCTTAATGCCCCTCTAAGTAAATAAAGCCGTAACTTGTCTCCCCCTCCTGCAGCCGACGCAGTACAAAACCCCTCCTGTGCAGAGCAGCGGAAACTCCTAATGAGATTAAGTTGGTGTGTGCAGACATTACTTAGCAATGACTAAAGGGGCTCTCTCTCTTTCTCTCCCCCTCGCTCTTCTCTCCCTCTCTCTCGTTCTTCTCTGTCTCTGTCTGTTCTCTCTGTCTCTGTCTGTCTGTCTGTCTGTATCTCTCTGTGTCTGTCTCTCTCTCTCTCCCCTCTCTCTCTCTTCCCTCTCCCTCTCTTCTTTCTCTCTCCCTCCTCTCTCTCTCCTGCAGCGCCCAATGGAAACTTCAAGGAACTTTTTCCCCCTGAAGCAGCAGAATCCCTTTACCCCTCTCTCCAGCCAGCTCCAAAAACAACTCAGCTTCCCCCGCCCCTCCTCCCCGGCTTGGGGTGCAAAGCGAAAGGGAGGAAAGGAGGTGTCGTTAAAGACCCACCAAGAGCTCTCTCCAAAGGCGAGAGGGTGGGAGGGGGCGGCAGGGGGGCCGGGGAACCCCTCGAAGACGACAAAGGAAACTGCGAAAGGCACGGAGGCAGAAACCTGCGAAGGAGCGGACCACAGTTTCTTTGTGCGCTTCTCCAGTGAGTCATTTTCAAGATGCTGCCAGTTTCAAAGCGGAAGCGCATGGCAATTAGTCTTGCAGTTTCCAGACAAGCCAGAAACTCTCCCGACGCTCGTTTTTTTCCCCTTCTAAAAAGCCCCTTTTGCAGTTTCTGAAATAACACTTTTTGCTCCCCCGACGCCCCCTCACACACACACACCCGCGCCTCACTGCAGCTTGTCCTCTAGAGGAGTCGATCCAGAAAAAAAGACCCAACCCCAAAGAGACCTTTTTCTCTTTCCTTTCCTTTTATTTTATGGGGGGGGGGGCTTGCTCCCTTCCACCCTCCAGAAGGTTCGTCCCCCCCCCCTCCCAGCCTTCCTAAAAGAATTACAGTAGCAAAGCAAGCCCACAGCTGGACGCTGCAGAGGCCCTTCCCAAAAAAAGAGCCGCGGGGCGCCCAGCTCCTGTCCCCAAACCTCGCGTCCAAGAACGACGACACCGGGTCCTCCAAGCCCCGCGGGGCACCGGTGACCCAGATGGGGGTTCACCTGCCCAGCGACGCCCTCCGCGCCCCGGGGGGACCCTCCCAGCTCCCACCGCCACTCCGAGGGGCGCCCCAGCCGGGCCCTCCAGTCTCCAGGCACCCCGCCCGCGCCCCTCCGGGGTCCCCAATAGTCGCCACCTCCCCCTTCACACCCACCGCGCCGCGTGCAGCCGCCCCCTCCTCGGAGCTGGCCCCAGGGCGGGTGCAGCGATGCCGGGGGACGCCGCAGCCCGAAGGAGCTCGGGGCGGGCGCATCAGCATCCCGCCTCGCACCCTCGGGGCTTACCGCCCAGCCCCCACCAGCCCCCCAAAAGGCTGGCGAGCCCGACCCCCAGACACCCACCCACCCACCCACGGATCCACGCACCCCCGGCAAAGTTTGCAACTGTCCGAGCAACAGGCAGCCAAGGCTTGCCACCAACCTACCCAGATGCGGGGGGACGCTCAAGATTCCTGCTGCAGGGGGGTTTCTAGGAGGAACCGGGCGAAAGCCCCCAACTTTCCATGCTGACAGGCGTCTGCAGACGGTCTGCGGCTCTTGTAATGAGATCCTGATTTCCCCCCGTTTTTTTTTTTTTCTTTCTCTCGCTCCTCTTTTTTTTTTTTTTTTTTCCTCCTGTGTGTGAGAGCAGGAAGTCGGAGCAGTCGGGCCGAGCCGGCTCACTTCCTTTCCTGCATTATTCCCCAGGCGGTGTGCAGTCTGTGTAAACAGGCTTTTCCGCCCCGCGCCCCGGCCGCGGCTGTGCGCCGGGGCCGCTGCCCGCCCGTCCCCGGCCCCGTCCTCCCCGGCCCGCGCATACTCGGCCGCTGAGCCCGCGCGCTCCCCGCACCGCGCCGCGCCGCGCCGCGCCGTCCCCGCGCGCCCCGCTTCCTGCTCGGCCACCCCGGGGAGGAGCCACTCCGCGCGGCCACGGCCCCTCCCCGCCCGGCCAGGCGTAGGGGGGACCCGGGGAGGAGGGGAGCACGGAGGACGGGGACGGGGCCGACTCCCCCGCCCCCCATCACCACCCCACCCCCGGGCCTGGCGTGGGTCACAGTCGCCGCGCCGGGCCCCATCAGGGGTGGTCGTGTCTGGCCTGGCCTGGCCTGGTGGGCCTGAGGGCTGGGAGGGAGGGAGGGAGGGAGGGAGGGAGGGAGGGAGGCCCCAAATGGGAAGGTTGCTCAACTTTTTACTCAGCTTTTTTTTTTTTTTTTTTTTTTTTTTTTGCGTCAGCTGGGATGGAGGAGTTGGATGCGCAGGGGAGTTTTTCAGGGTGTTGGGGTGACCCAGGCAGGGAGCTGCTTTCTGGTTGGGTGGGGGGTATGAGGTCTTGGGAGGGATGAGATGTGGCTTGTGCAGTCGGAGAGAGATGGAGTTTCCATCTGGGATTCTTGTGGAAAACCAGACTCAGACTTAGTTAGGGGCCCACTTCGGGGAAGAGGATGGATGAAGAACGGGGTTCAGGATGCTCTGGGGGAAGAGTCCCGTTTGGCTGTTCGCTGGGTCCGAAATCGGGTGCTAATCCGCCCTCCCCGCTTGTCCTGAAGCTGGAGGTGAACCCGTCAAGGGCTTTGGGGACTAGCTTCTCGCTCCAGAGACCTCCCCAAGTCTTCCCTAGGGAGGTTGCAAGCAAGGCTGGGATCCCTTCTCTGCTCACTCCTTGAGGCTGAGAGGAGAGAGGTGGGGGGGGGGGGGGCGTGTTTGTAACTAATCTCAGCCCCCAGCCCAACTCAAGAGTTCACCTAGAACCTTCCAGCTCCACACCTTCTCCTCTGTAGCCCTATACTCCATCCCTCCAGGCTAGATCCCAGCCCTGACTGCGGAATATTTTGAAAACCTTTGCTGCTTTTTAAACACACACAACACAAACCACATGAACCAATTAAGTCTGATTCCCTGGGGCAGGACATGCCATGCGGCTTCTTCTGCTTGCCCCTCCACTGCATTTCCTTCTTCTGCCATCTTTCCCAAAGGTAATTAGTTTACAAACCTCCGGTTCAAACAATGGCTTCCAAAGGGCAGGCAAGTGTGACGTCCCCTACTAGCTGGCCCCCAACTCTGGGTTGCCTCCCAAGAGCTCCTAGCTCTGAGGACATTTCAGTTGGCACCACAGGCTTTCTGTTGGAAGGATAGCTCACTGAGAGGCTGAGCGGTGCAAAGAATGCGGGTGTGGGAGAAGGTGGCAAGGGAGCAGGCCTGGGTCCTGGGCGGCTGTTTATCAGCACCTGATTCTTCACAGCTAGTTTTCCACTTTACAGAGTGTCATTTTAATCCCTAGCCGGATTTCCCTTGTCACTCAGCAAAGTTCACCAGTGTCCCCAGGATAGGCTGAAGAATATAAACGTAAAATCTCACAATACAGTGTTAAGAACTCTAGGCTGCTATTTGGGGGGGGGGGGGGGTGTCACACCTGGCAGTGCTCACTCAAGGATTACTCCTTGCTCCTAGCAAGCTAGGACTATATGGGATGCCAGGATTCGAACCTGGGTCTGTCCTGTGTTGGCCGCGTAAAAGGCAAATGCCTTACAGATGTGCTGTCGCTCAGGCCCCGCTAGGTTGCTTTTTTTAAAGAATGCTTTTTATTTAAAGTTGAGCTTAAGTATATTACAAGCTTCTGATTCGTGTGCTTTTGATTTTATTTTCACATCCAAATCTTTGGTGAACCCTCCATTTAAAGGAGCAAAGGAGCATGTGAGCTTTGCCCCCGGTTTGTCGGAAGCACCATCTCTGAAGAACTCTTGAAACTCCTGCCTGTGGCCATAGTTTCCAGGAAAGTGTGAAGACTTATTTAGTTTTTCTGATGCATTTTGTGTGGAAGGGCCACATCCAGCAGTGCTCAGGGCTTTCTTCCGGCTCTATTCTCAGGGGTCCCTTAAGGCTGTGCTCAAGGACTATATATGGTTTCAGGAATTTAACTGGGTTCAGTTTATGCAAGGCAAGTGCCTTCCCATTGTCTTGTCTGGCCTCAGTTTTTCAGGTATTTAAGTCATCCCAACCCAGGACTCCCAGTTCTCCATAGTTCTCCATAGGAATGAGAAATGAATTCAAATCTGACACTGCCCTTCCTGAAGGTCCAGGGAATAACTTTTAGGTGTTTCCATTTCTAGCCTTGGTATTCTAAGGGAAACATGTTCAAGGAAACTTGAGCTGCCTTGACAAATGCTGTAGATTCAATGGTTGAAGAAAAAAGACATTCAGAAGAAGACAATGTATTGGTCAGCTTTTGCTTAGAGTGTTATGTAACAAACAATCCCTCAATCACAAGCACATACTCCCTCAGGAGCTTCCAAGATTACAGGGGCTGTCTGGGTTAGGTCTACCTCTCATTTTTCTACTCTGGGTCCAGGGCTGAAGGGACAGATACAGCTTGGAACCTATGGTTCTCTAGGACAGCAGTGAGTACAGTAAAAGAGGACTCAGAATGACTCTTTTTTTTGTTTTGTTTTGTTTTTGAGTCACATGCGGTGGTGTTCAGGGGTTACTGCTGGCTATCTGCTCAGAAATAACTCCTGGCAGGCACAGGGGACCATATGGGACGCTGGGATTAGAACCAATCACCTTAGGTCCTGGATCAGCTGCTTGCAAGGCAAACACCGCTATGCTGTCTCTCCGGCCCCTCAGAATGACTCTTAACACCTCTATGGAACTAGCAAGTTCTCACTTCATTCACAATGTATTCAACAGTGCATTCAGTCAAGTGGGTCTGGGAAAAAGAAGGGGAAAGAAGAGGTAACTCAGAGCACATAGTACAGTGGGATGCCAGAAAAAAAACAAATGGTGCCTAAACAAAGACAGTGCTCTCATTTTTTTTTGTGTGTGTGTGTGTGGTTTTTGGATCACACCCGGCAGTGCTCAGGGGTTACTCCTGGCTCCATGCTCAGAAATTGCTCCTGGCAGGCACGGGGGACCATATGGGACGCCGGGATTTGAACCGATGACCTTCTGTATGAAAGGCAAACACCTTACTATGCTATCTTTCTGGCTCCTAATTTTTAACATTTCATAATGTCCCACAAAATGAGATGGTATAAAACGTTTAAAATATATTTAATTAGAAAATGTAAGAAAAGAAAATAAATTTTTAGAATATATCAAACTAAAATGCTCCAGAACATCACAGAACAAATAGTATTTGAAACTTAAGAATTGGAGGTAAAAAGTGACTTGTCATTACTTCTGTATGGGCAAGGGGTCGGGGTGCAAGCAGGGAGTACTGGTAAGAAAAACTCCAACCAGGTCAAGACTTCATGGAAAAGAAGGAATTTGGATCCAAGAATTTAGGGATCCTGACCCTCACCTAATTTGTTCTGGCTGGACGACCTCAACTAAGTGACTCACCCTCTCAGAGCCTGTACAAATACCAGTTCACTGATTTTTCCCCAGTGAACACAAATTTTACATGAAAACAACATGAATGGTGACTGTGATTCCAAAAGCCCAGGAATTTCATTTGCAGACTATGTTAAAAGACTTTCATAGACTTACAGGCAGACCCCTGTGGAGATGGTTCTCTCTTTAGGGGTAGGTCATTCAGAGGGGACATTAGAGAAACATCAGTTGGGACCATCTTCTTCCCCCTCAGACTGACCACCTATGGCCAGAGATTGGCAAACTGTAATCCACAGGGCCCACTGCTTTCCCCCCCACAACTTTCAAATGATGAGGAACTGGCATTTGCTTTTAAATTTTTTTTAATTGTGGTAAGAACTCATAGCATAAAAGTTACCATCCTCACCACTTTTAAGTAAACAGTATTTTAACTTAACCAATGTTAAGTATATTCACATTATTGTGCAACTCATCTCTGTTACTTTTTGTCTTGCAGAGCTGAAACCCTATGCCCCATAAGCTCAATGCCTTCTCACAACAGGGGCTAGCAGCTGCCATGCTATTTTCTCTTCTATAAACAGGACTGCATTGGATGTCTTATATCCATGGACTCAGCACTTACCTCTAGATGACTAGTTTGTCTCTTTGCAGCACATATGCGAAGCATATTCCTGTTTGTACCTGGTGACAGAATTTCCTGACTTTTTTGAAGCTGAATAATATTCCATTAATTGTACAGATCATATTGATTTAAATCTCTTCATCTGCAGATGGACAGTTGGGTTACTAACACCTCTAGACCATTGTGCAGAATAAGAATTTACAAATACAAAAAAAAATGAATTTACAGGTTTAAGTTGTTAAAAAAAAAAGCAAGCCAGAAGAAGATTTTGGCCAGGAACTGCAGCTCAGTCATAGAGCACAGGCACCCAGCCAAATTATTTTTGTTTTGGGGGTACATAAAAATGACCTTCATCTACTGCCCATGGATGAAGACATGGTAGGATACAGTCCCACCACTAATTTTCACATTGTCTAGAACTACTTCTGCATAATGATGTCAGAGGTGATCAGAGGTGGTGGATTCTCTAATGCTAAAGTGTCTAGAACTAAAGATATTTTTCTGCCTCATTACCAGAAAAGTTTGTCACTTCCTGTCCCAGGAAATTTGAGATTGAGAAGATTTGGTCCTGTGTGAGGGTTTAAATTTGCTTATTCTATTGGAGGGAGGCCACACCAAGAAGTACACAGGAGCTTGGCTCTGTACTCAAGGGTCACTCTTAGAAGTACTCATGGGATCATATGCAGTGCCAGTGATGAAACTGGGGCTGGCTACAGAGAATAAAGAGCTTTATACTCTATAGGTTCTCACTGGCCCCTTATCTAATTAGTTATTTCTTTACCAAACTTGCTCATTGTATTGTTCTTATATAAAGTGATGATCTTTCACTTTTGTTGGGGGAAGACCTCTGAAATATAGTGCTCAGGAGGCTCAAAGGTCCCACCAGTGATTCTTAGCCAACTGAGCAGGAGGTTCGAAGCAAGGGTTCTGGGGTCACTGAGACCACCTTGTGGCGGTGATCAGGAGCTCTAGAACTGTACATGGCTGTACACAGTGATTGAACCACATGTACACATGTAATGAACCACATGGTGCTGAGAATTGGACCAGGTTGGGTGCATATGTAGCATGTGCTATCACCAAAACTGTACTGTCTCTTCAACCTTTGGAAGCCATCTGCCTTAGACAAGACACTGGAACCTGGAGATTCTGGGTGCTGGGTTCCTGGAAGGGAAACCTAGTACCTTTGTAGAGGCCAGGGATGAGAAAACTGTAAGCTCAAGATGGCACACTAGGTGACCTTGGACAAGGTGCCTGGTGGCAGTGAAGCTCAGGCCAAGGTACAGCCATTGATACTGGTCTGGAGCAGCCATTTCTTGCACCCAGAGACCACAACCCAGGAGTGGGAATGAAACAGCAGTTCAGCCCCCCATAGATGCCATTTTGCCAAGTGGCAAAGTTCTTGCCCATTTTGTCACTCCAGCAAACAGCAAACAGGAGTCAGAAATATGGCCAGCGGCTACATACTTGAAGCACACATGCCCAGTCCCATGTGCCCATTGTCATTACCAGTGACAACCAATGCCTCAGCCTGTAGGTGTCTGCTTGTGTAAACTCCTAATTCAAAACATTCTTTAGAGATGGGTGGCCCTACACATAGCCCAATGACCTCGGATTCCTTCATGTTCAGAGAAGAAAGATCTCCAGGCACCTAATCTTCTAGTCTCTGAACACAGTCCTAGTTTGAGATCAGTGAGTGATGAGGTTGGGCCATATACCCTGATGCCAGCCCCAACTCCAACCCTAGTATAGCCTCTCAAGCTTCTATAATTTCTCCAGTCGAGGGTAGGGTGGGGAAAGAGGACACCAGGCAACTAGGCTTCAGGATTACCTTTCCTCTGTCACCTTGAAAAGGCAGCTTTAGTTTGGTTTTAATTGTGTTTTCTTTCTTGTTCCGGAGAAGGTTCATTCTCACATGTACAGCAGAATGCTTGTGTCTTTAACAAATGTTTTATCCAGGAAATTCATCTTCAAAGGAAGCCAACCAGCATGCCTCGTTAAGTTCCTTACATTTGCTCTTCTGCTCAGTTGGAGAAGCCTTTACCCTGTCTCAGCCCCCGAGATTGTCTTTCCAGACCTTCTCTGGTCTCGAAGGAGTCCTGAACCTTTGCGCCTGTCACTTCCAAGCTGCTGATTCAGATCAAAAGACTCAGGGCCTCACTAGGGAAATTTTGAGGAACAGGAATGTGTCTCCCAACTCCCCCATACAACCTCTCTTTTTACGAAGCTGTTGTCAATGTCTTCCTTGTCCTTTAGATTTGGCTCAAAGCCCACTTCCTCCAGAATTCAGTAGACAAACTATCTGGCCCATTTCTCCTGCACCCTCAATCTCAGAACATGTGGATTTAAATTCTGTATTTAGTTCCCTGGCACCTTATTTCTGTATATGTAATACCTGTCCCCTTCGACTGCCACCTTCAGGCTTCCAGTATTTGTTGATCCACTTAGGGATAATAAAGGAAATCCTACACAATAGTTTGTAAAGACTGATGTGCAGAACTGCCATTTCTCCTCAGATCACCAGGAGGTAGAGAAATGGATGAGATTGGTGAGACATTTTTTTTGTTTGTTTTTTGGGCCACACCCGGTAATGCTCAGGGGTTACTCCTGGCTATGTGCTCAGAAGTTGCTCCTGGCTTGGGGGACCATATGGGACACCGGGGGATAGAACCGCGGTCCGTCCAAGGCTAGCGCAGGCAAGGCAGGCACCTTACCTTTAGCACCACCGCCCGGCCCCTAGACATTAAGACTGATTCCAGGGGCTGGAGAGATTGCACAGCAATAGGGCTTTTGCCTTCCATACGCCAATACAGGAGAGACCTGGTTCAATTCCTGGCATCCCATACGGCCCCCCAGCCTGCTAGGGGTGATTTCTGAGTACAAAGCCAGGAATAATCCCTGAGCACCACTGGGTGTGGCCCAGAAATCAATCAATCAATGAATCAATCAATAAATAAAGTTTTGATTATTTACAATCAATTACATGATTATGTAACTGTAATTAAGTGATTACAAAACTGATTCTAGTTTTGTATTTTTAATTCTCAGTGGATTAAAATTCATGAATATGTATTAGCTCACACTCATATCTACTCCCATTTTACACCATGTGAAGGGAAGGGGTATTGGGAGTGTGGCATCTCCTAAAATTGTGAGTCTATGCTGTGATATCTCAGGATAACTACAATGGACAAACTGTCTTGGGAAGTCACTGGTCATGATTGACTTCTGCCAAAGGGAAATTTGGTGCATCCAGAAAGATACAAATGGTCTTGGGCCTTTTCCTGCTCTGTGATACCCACTGTGCAAATTTTGGCTTTGAATTTTATTTGATTTTATTTTTGAATTTCAAATAGGTAGATCAAAAACCATTTTATCTCTTGTTCTGATCCTTGAAGGTGTTGGACAAGGCTTTGTAGGAAATTGCAGTCTTGCTTTATCAGGCATGATCAGACAGTTACAGGAAGCTCAGGAAATGTGTGATGGGCAGGATGTCGTGCTATGTATGTAGAGATGGTCAAGGGAAGGTTGGGAGGGTTCAGAACCAATTCATTAAGAATGGAAGAAGCTAAGGAGTTGGAGGGTGATAGTGAAGTTTAAAGCACTCTGAAAAGCAATTGAGAATAATAATTTAAAAGTAAGTCTGGGACCAGAATGACAAGGTAGAGTAAGATGCTGACCCAATACTGCCTCAAAGACCAGTTTCACAGCTTGTCAGTTTGCATTTCTGGAAGCTGGAGCCAAGGGGTATTCTGGTGCACAATCGGAACAGTTGTCTCATGCCAAACTTCTGGATAGGGGAGCTCTAGACTTTCATGGGGCTCCCTCACAGAGATGGGGAAAAAGCATGCATGGAACCTTGTATTCTTCACTTGATATTAGGCAAAAGACCGAGACGTGATGGAACCTTATATTTTTGTTGGCCTGAATGTGCCAGGAAGAGATTGAAGAACAGGAGCAGATGTGCCTCCCTGGACTTGGAAGTTCCCTCATTCTCTTAGGCTTCCATCTGGAAAGATCTTAGAAAAGAGCAGAGTCGCCTCCCTTTAGTCCACCAGCACTGCTTATTTTTTGATTGAATGTCAGGATATTTAAGAAGCAAAGGAAAATTTGCCGATGCCATGCCAATGCAAAAGTGCCATGAAAGAAATAGATGAACTTCATGGGCCATGGAGTAACCTTTTTTTAGTACTTACAACTGCAGAGAGGAGCTAGTGGGCAGTTTGTTTATGGTCACATGGTCAGTAATGGGTGATGTTTAAAACCCAGGTTTTCTGGCTGATTTTTTTTTCTGTAATTCTTTGCCATCTTACCCTAGAATAGGGGCTTTTTTTCTCACTTGGTTTTTGGGCCACATCCAGTGGTGCTCAGGGTTTATTCTTGGCTCTGTGCTCAGAAATCACTCTTGACAGGCTTTGGAGACCATATTGGATGTCGGGAATGGAACCCAGGCCAGTTGCATGCATGGCAAATGCTCTATCCATTGTGCTATTGCTCTGGCCCCTAGATTGGTGTCTCTTTAAATGTTTTCCATTTGGGACCCCTTTCACCAGAGAAAGTTATGTGATGCTGGGTATATGAGTGTATAAAATAGGTATACATAGAAATATTTTGGGATCACATATCACAAAAAAATAATTTTAAACACATTTTAAAAACTCTTGCAATAGCTTTAGGAAACAATGCATCAGGAGACCAGAGGAAGAAAGATAAAGAGCTATGATGGAAAGGCAGGGAGGGAAATAATGTTAAGCACAAGTACTACCATCTTTTGTTTTGTTGTTGCAATCTACTGTCCTTAGACTTGGCCTTTCCTCCCATAAAACTGCAAAGTGAGATTGTTTAACAGAAAATCCAAAAGCCTGAAGAGCTGAGAGAACTCAGGATGACTCTCAGCATTAGCTAGCTCTGCCTGCAGTTATTCATACATGCCTGCCAGGGACACCCATGATCATAGAATTATCGCAGGAGACTAAAATCGTTTCCTCCAGCCCAATATCAGAAATGAACTTTACACTGAAACCCAATACCTATATGAAAATGAAGTCGTTTTCATAAAACCATTAAAAAAAAGTTTACAGTGGCTTGGAGTGATAGCACAGTGGTAGGGCATCTGCCTTGCATGCAGCCAACCCATGACAGGCTTGGGTTCAATCCCTCGCATCGCATATGGTCCCCCGAGCCTGCCAGGAGTGATATCTGAAGGCAGAGTAAGGCCAGGAGTAATGCCGGTGTGCCCCCCACCCCCAAAATAGTTTACAATGTGTGATATATCTGATACCATCTACCCTGTTGTATTGGCCTAACAGGGGTCTTTGTGGCACTGCCCTAGAGGAATCTTTTTTTGTTTTGTTTTGTTTTAGTTGTTTGGGTCACACACACCCCCAATATTCAAGGCTTACTACTGACTTTGCACTCAAGGATCACCCCGACTTTGCCTCCTGTGGCCCCCAGGTAAATTGAGTTTGAGACCCCTGGAACTTGTTGGTTACAACTCAATGATTTGGTCTCCCAACTCATGATCAGTTTGGAACATATAGATTGGAAAGTTAGAAATGGGAGTTATAGTGGACACAGGGAATGAAAAGTAAGAATCCCAGAAGCCAGAGGGGAGATCCACTGGGACAAATGGCATAGTCTAAAGTGAAGATTATTGTACTGTATCTGTGAGAGTCTCTATTCTGAGCATCCCTGACAGATTGATATTTTTTTACTACTTCACTAAGTACATTCCTGCCAGTCATGGAACCCCTTTCCCACATGAAATGCTGTAAACGTGCTTACTCTGGTCAGTAATTCCAGACCTTGGGAGTATTCAGAGGTTGCAGAGCCAGGGTCTGTCCTAACCATGGGTGGAGCATGTGATGCTGTAAAGAAGAATGTGCGTGACAAGGCTCAGTGTCACCAAAGAAGGCAGATTTGGCTGGAGTTGGAGTTGGGAGTGAGCCTGAACTGACAGGTTCAGAAAGGGGAGCCTCTTTCTTTGACCCAGACTATCACCACATGAGACCCCATCTTTAATCTTGATGCAATTACTAACCCATCTGATTCCTGCAGTTAGAGACACGCTAAAAAAATTGGACTTGTGCACTGCTTTAAATTTCCACCCTGCCATCTAACCACCATACTTGAAGTGCACTAATATTCTATAGGCCTTCACTGTAATTCCACCTGATATACAATTTTTTTTCTGTAATTCTTTGCCTTCTTACACTAGAATGGGGCTTTTTAAAGGTTTTCCCCTTGGGAGTCCTTTTCCCAGAAAAAGTTGTATGGGATGCTTGGTATGTGAATGTATTTAATAGGTATACATAGCAAGCATTTTTGGATCACATATCACAAAAAAATATTTTTAAACACATTTTAAAAACATTTTTGCAATACCCATAGTCACACATGATCCCATAGTGTATCTTGACATAGCTTTAGGAAACAAGAAATCGGGGGACAAGGAGGAGGAAAGAGAAAAAACTGTGAGGAGAAAGCATAATATATAATATACCAGGTATAATCGGATATAATTCAGTCCACTCTGTTCATTAAAAGCATCATTGATATAAGACAATTAAAATATACTACAGAGTGGTGATTTGGCTTGCTTGTTTTTTGGGGTCTCCACAGCAGTGCTTTCTGAAGATTTAGTGCTTAGGATTCAGTAGGGCAGTACAGTGTCCTTGGCACCCTATACGGGCAATATCTCCTGGTATTGGTTCACATACCAAGGGAGACAACTCCGAGCCTCACACAACAAGCATGAGCTTCTCTTTGCACTGTCTCTTAAGCACCTGTGTCACAAGTTTGATGACTGTCTTTCAAAATTGGTTCAACTATTACTATAACGAGCACCTCCAAAGATGGCAGTAGTTAAACCGGATTTGAGATACCATAGCCCTTGGGAAGACTTGGTGACAACCTTCTTGAGACATCAGCAAGTTAATTCATTTATAAGGGAGCACAAAAGAATTTATTTATAAAGTAGCATATTCCTTCCCCAAAGTTCCTGGAATGCTCGTCTCTCCTATCTAGAATATACCTTTGGGTACCCCAGAAGTTTGGACATGGACAAAAATTTGTTTCTGTGGTCAGTGAGCAAAGCCCCACAAGATGGTTGTCCAATTATAAAGGGTTTTCACTAGAAACAGAAAGCTCATTTCCCATGGTGTCCTCCAAAATTATTTTCTGCTGAATCCCAAGATGGCCTCTCTGTGCTTTAAGGCTCCTGACCACACCCTGGACAGTCTGAACATTCTTTCTTTAGACATTAAACTCTAGTCAAAGAGCTATTCCAGAAGTTCTAAAAGACATCAGAATTTTTTCTTCCCATCACATGTGGATTTAATTTACTCAATTTAATTTTCCAAGTGAAAACATATTTCCAAGCCTCAGGTTGAACCTGCCTATTTGGCTCTGCATACTCCCAACATCATAGACCTTGGGACACTATACCTTGGGATATAGACACTAGACCTTGGGACTAACCCTGAGGGCCAGTTAAACTAAATGAAAGGTAAAACCAGGAAATCTGTCTTAAACAGATAAGTTGAAGGTGGCGTAGTAGTTGGGTAGATTTCAAATGCCTACATTTCATTCAAACTCTGTTGTCTGACTTTGGGAAAGGCATTTCCTGTCTTGAAAATGTTTAGCCTGTTGTGTGTGGGTGGGAGGGTAGATATTAAGTCAGACAACCTCTGTGGGACTAAGGAGATAGTATGGTTAACACACTTGCCTTGCATTCTACCAACCCAGGTTTGAATCCCCAGCTCTATCAGGTCCTCCAAACACCACCAGAGGTCACTCCTGTATACAGAACCAGGAATAGCCCCTGAGCACCATCAGTTGTTATTCTAAAGAAAAGAAAAAAATAAGAGTCTGTCCATTTCTTCTCCCCATTTTTTGATGGGATTAGATGTTTTGACAAAGAAGAAATACAAATGGCCAAAAGACACATGAAAAAAAATGCTCCACGTCACTAATCATTAGGGAGATGCAAATCAAAACAACTATGAGGTACCACCTCACACCACAGAGATTGGCACACATCACAAAGAATGAGAACAAACAGTGTTGGCGGGGATGTGGAGAGAAAGGAACTCTTATCCACTGCTGGAATGCCGTCTAGTTCAACCTTTATGAAAGGTGATATGGAGATTCCTCCAAAAACTGGAAATCAAGCTCCCATACGATCCAGATCCAGCTATACCACTCCTAGGAATATACCCTAGCAACACAAAAATACAATACAAAAATCCCTTCCTTACACCTATATTCATTGCAGCACCATTTACCATAGCAAAACTCTGGAAGCAACCGAGATGCCCTTCAACAGACGAATGGCTAAAGAAAGTGTGGTACATATATACAATGGAATATTATGCAGCTGTCAGGAGAGATGAAGTCATGAAATTTTCCTATACATGGATGTACATGGAATCTATTATGCTGAGAGAAATAAGTCAGAGAGAGAGAGAAAAACGCAGAATGGTCTCACTCATCTATGGGTTTTAAGAAAAATGAAAGACATTCTTGCAATAGTAATTTTCAGACACAAAAGAGAGAAGGGCTGGAAGTTACAGCTCACCTCATGAAGCTCACCACAAACAGGGATGAGTTTAGTTAGAGAAATAACTATATTTTTAACTATCCTACTAATGAGAATGTATGAGGGAAATAGAAAGCCTGTCTAGAGTACAGGTGGGGGTTGGGTGGGGAGGAGGGAGATTTGGGACATTGGTGATGAGAATGTTGCACTGGTGATGGGTGGTGTTCTTTACATGACTGAAACCCAAACACAATCATGTATGTAATCAAGGTGTTTAAATAAAATATATTAAAAAAGAAAAAAAAGAAAAAAATAAGAACAAAAATATCTGTGACTGGAGATTCATTCATTCATCAGGTTGTTAGCTGCACCTTCTAAATGTCAGAGACTGGAGCTAGAGTGGTGACACAAGCGGTAGGCGTTTGCCTTGCACGTGCTAACCTAGGATGGACCATGGTTCGATCCCCCAGTGACACATATGGTCCCCCAAGCCAGGGGTGATTTCTAAGCTCAGAGCCAGGAGTAACCCCTGAGCATTACCGGATGTGGCCCCCCAAAAAACAAAACAAAACAAAAAAGACTAAATGTTAGAGACTATTTTACATCCAAATGGTTAAGAATCTTAAGATGATAAGATACATTTCTGCCTTCAAGGAACTTCCAATCTACTACAGCTTCCAGGTTTGAAACTTTATGATTCAAAATAGGATGCTAATAAAAGAAAATTATCACATAGGAAAGGACTGAGCATCTTAACAAAACTGTGGACTATGTGGGGAGAATTTGTACTGAAAAGTCTGGGGATTGTATGTTTATATTCAATTCTGTAGTCTGGGGACTCCTCCACAGAACGGGCATAGTAGTGCAATCTATCATAGAGAGTTCTCATATGTTAATAAACTGTGAGAGTTCTCACAGTTACTAAACTATCTTTCTCATTTCACTCTTGACCCTTGATATCCAGTCTTCATTAAGTCCAGATTGATCCTTGTAAATGTCAGTCATGGGGCTGGAGAGATTGTCTAGGGGTAAGGCACTTGTCTTGCATGTTGCTAAGATTGATTTGATCTCTGGCAATACATATGGTTTCTTCAAGAACAAACAAGAAAGTTAAAAATAGGTCCTGAGCATTACTTATATGACCTAATATCCTGCCACCCTCCTCATTGTCAATCATGTCTTTATCACTTTAGACTTACCCTACAAGCACTCTGCAAAATATAGATTACTTGGTCCTTATCATGGTTTTACAAAGTCTTGGGTGGTCAAGCCTCTCTCCCTGGTGATCCCCTTTTTCTCCTTACTGCTCATTTCCAGGCTTCCCATCTTGTTTCTTTAATAACCCCCCCACCTCTAGCTGTTTAATTACAGTTCTAATTTTCTTTTTTTATTTATTTATTTTTTTTTTTTTACTCTTCAAATTTTCTGAAGTGTTATTAGCTCCTCATGAGTCCGAACTCAGTTCAAAGACCATATCATCAAAGAGGTTTTTCCTAGCCATTCATCACTCTCCCCCACATCCAGCCACCCCTATCGCACTTTCCTGTCTTGTTTTTCTTTCTTTCTTTCTTTTTTTTCCGGTTTTTTGGACCACACCTGTTTGATGCTCAGGGGTTACTCCTGGCTAAGTGCTCAGAAATTGCCCCTGGCTTAGGGGGACCATATGGGACACCGGGGGATCGAACTGCGGTCCTTCCTTGGCTAGCGCTTGCAAGGCAGATACCTTACCTCTGCCACCTCACCGGCCCCACCTGTCTTGTTTTTCTAACAACAAAATATACTCTTGTCTTGCATCATATTAGTTGTCTTGCATCCTTTGAATATGTAGAATCCCTAGACACCGATTTCTCATTTCTCTTCTTCACTCTATTTCTCAAACTCAGGATATGCCTGACACACCACATAGGTGCTTAATAAATATGGTTGGAGGTTATATACCTAAAATATATCTAAAATACCTCTGTTCTTTAACTTCTCAGACATTAGTTTCTTCATAAAAACATTTAAAAGAGGGAGTCTATTGGCCACTTTTAGGGTCTACCCCTCTCCTCATTGGCCACTCTAAAATCCTTATTTCCTTTTATTTATATTTATTTATTCAAATATATTAATATATTTATTTATATTATATCATATATTTATAATATATTATATTTATTTATATTCCTTTTATTTATAACATCTTTTTATTTCCTTTATTTAAAGTACCAGCCACTTCCAGAAAAGCCCAGGATTTGTAGGATGCCACAAAAAGATGCTGAGAAAAGAAGCAGTTGGGTGAGTTCCTCTTTATTTGCCTGTACATAACCACCTAGAGACTCATCACAGCTAGACACTCCCTCTTTGCATCACTTCCTGGGCATGACTGTGCACACGCCAGCTCCCAAGGTATGGCTGAAGAAATGAATGAATGAACAAATGAGCATCCTCTGGAACCACAGACTGGGAACAGATACCTCTGACTCAGAGGAAGGACTGCTGAGTCAGTCCAGAGCCACTTCCTATCTGCCCATTATCCTCCAGGCCAAGTTCTAACAGAGTGAGAAGGAGGTGAAAAATTTTAGTTCTAGTGGGCCTGGACTACAAAAGAGGAGCTTCAGGTCAGAAGAAGGGGAGGAAGGGAAGGGTATGAAACAATCCTTTAGTCTGAGTGTAAGTGATTTACAGTATACTCTCCCACATAACTATCAGATTGTATGGCTTGATTTCTTTTCCACTACAGTCAAATCCTAGTATGTCTGCTTTAAATGGTACCGTATTATCACTCTAGTTCTGTGTGAAAAGCACCCTGTATTGGTAAAGCAACTGTCATTTCATCTGCTCATGGTTCTGGTGTCAGCAATTTGGTCTGAGCCCAGTGGAATAGTTTCTCTTTCTGGTCTTGACTAGGATCAATCATGTGGCAATTTCACTGGAGTAGAGTGATCTCAAATGTCCCACACTTGTTTGGTGGTTGGTGCTGGATACTGGCTGTGTTCCTCTCTCCACATGATCTTTTCTTCTCAAGGCTGCTTCTTAGAGTTCCTCCTGGGTTTATTCACATCTTATTAAGAGAGAGAGAGAGCTCTTACGCTTAAACTTAAATCCAATGTCATTTACACTGTATGCTATTCAGCAAAGCAAGCCTCAAGGTGAGCCCAGATTCAAGGAGAGAAGAAACAGATACTTCCGAAAAAGTCAAAATTGTATTGCCAGGGAGACAAGTATGAGGGGATGGAAGAAACTATATATAGTTTCAGTTTTGCAACTAATTTTCTGTCAGACATCTTGATGCGTGTGTAATTCTCATTTTGGACAAATTAATCAATTGAAAAATAGGCAAGTCTGTTAACTGGGTCAGGTTTAAATCTAGGAAGATCCTGAATGAGGACCAGGTCTCCTGTATCTCAATGCTTTCATACTTAGTGACGGAGCTCATCCTTGAAGCCACCCTAGCTCCTGGATAGCCTCCCCTGGATGACTAATCTCAGATTTAGCAATTCTATGATTCAGATACACAGGGACCCGTTCCCACCAGGGTTAATGGCAGCTGACTTAGTTTTAAGAGTCGCCTTAGTAGGAAATGAGATTCTTCCTCATCTTTTGTTGCCTGGGAAGATCTTGATTGCAAAAGCTCATTTCATTGGGTTCCACGATAGATATTTAATGAAGTAATCTTTGTAGTTGGAAGACTTTTAAAGGCATTATGCTTTTTTACTTTTATTGGGCCACCCCCTGTGGGGTTCAGTGGTATTGCTCCTGGTGGTACTTAGGGGATTATGTAGTGCTGGTTATCAAACCCAGATCTCCCACATGCACTCAATCATTGAACTACTTCTCTGGCACAAAACACATCTTTCCAGCCGGGCGGTGGCGCTAAAGGTAAGGTGCCTGCCTTGCCTGCACTAGCCTTGGATGGACCGCAGTTTGATCCCCCGGTGTCCCATATGGTCCCCCAAGCCAGGAGTGACTTCTGAGCGCATAGCCAGGAGTAATCCCTGAGCGTTACCGGGTGTGGCCCAAACACCAAAAAAAAAAACAAAAACAAAAACAAAAAAAACACACACATCTTTCTTATTTCTTGGTTAGTTACAAATCAATCTGTTAGATACACTGTGCCTATCAAACATTTGTCTACCAAAATAATTTCTGGAAGTGATTATTAGAAAGTTTAATAATAATCATATAATACTTATTGAGCTTTGATTTCATATAAATGCTGTCTCCATAAATGCATGTATGCTGGCCTCCAAACTCAGTGTTTATCCATATTGGCTTGATCAACTCTCACAGGCACAGGATTGCTACTCCCAATCTTCACAGTGGTCTTTCAGATTTGAGTCTAATTGCCTAATCTATGGTCTAATTTGCAGTCTTTCATTTTTTGGTTTGTTTTGGAGGGGCCACACCTAGTGTTGCTCAGGGCTTACTCCTGACTCTTTTCTCAAGGATCATTCCTAAGAGATTTTTGGTGCTGGACATCAAATCTGGATTGATCATGTGCAAGGCAATACCCCTTCCACTTACTATCTATCTGGCCCCTATAACCTTTCATCTTTTAACTCTCACAATCTGAAAATATTCACTTGTCTGTCCAAGCATTCTATTAGGGTAAAAAGAACTGGTGAGGCAGTTGAGCAATAAATAAATAAAAAAACTTACTTTTCTTTCTTTCTTTCTTTCTTTCTTTCTTTCTTTCTTTCTTTCTTTCTTTCTTCTTTCTTTCTTTCTTCTTTCTTTCTCTTTCTTTCTTTCTTTCTTTTCTTTATTTTTTCGTTCCTTTCTTCCTCCCTCCCTTTCTTGCTTGCTTCCTCCCTCCCTTTCTTGCTTCCTTCCTTCCTTCCTCCTTCCTTCCTTCCTTCCTTCCTTCCTTCCTTCCTTCCTTCCTTCCTTCCTTCCTTCCTTCCTTCCTTCCTTCCTTCCTTCCTTCCCTCCTCCCTCCCTCCCTCACTCACTCACTCCTCCCTCCCCTTCCTATTTTTTGTGATTAGGGATGAGAGGTTTTCTTTCTTGTGCTTGAGGATGGGAGAAGGAAACCTGTGGTACAGTTCATGTTATAGGGCCTCCTGCTTGCAAGCCAAGAGCTCCAGCCTATTGATTTCTCTCTTGAGCCCAGAAGTTGCTGTCTGTTTGTATCCTCCTGGACATTCCTGTCCAGTGAGATGGGCAGGCCTTGCATAAGTAGACCTAATAGGGTGGTCATTATAAATAAAAGGAGGTAGGGAGCATATCTAGAAAAAGCCACCTTTGGTTTACAAGAGTTAAAAGTCTCCAGATATTTGTTCCCATTTCTCTAACCATTCTTTGCTTGTTCCCTTTCCCTTTCTAGGCTCTTTAAAACCTAACATGAAATCCACCAAGCATCTGTTCCCTTCTGTTTTCTTTTCTATGTCCATCAATGAATTCATTGGTCCAGTGCCTTTACCCCTGGTTCCACCCACCCACCCACCCAGACTGTGGATTCTTCCCTCCATCCTTCTTAATTGAAGAATCACCCTCACCTTTTATGATTCTAGCTCACACTGAAGATTCCCACAATTCTTCTCCAGGCTGTCCTATTTCCAATCTCCGACAGGACAGTAGAATCAATACTAGATTCCAGAACTACACCTGCTGCTGCTATCTGCTTGCTGAGTTTTAGTTTTGTCCTCAACTACCCCAACCTTTTTCACCAGTAAAATCTTATTTCCTTTCAAGAATACAGCTCAGCCCATACTTTCACAATGTCTGCCCTATTGTCTCCTGATGGAGTCAGTCATTCCTTTTTATTAAATCTTCTCAAATAGACCCCTTCTCACTACTCCTGTGCTTATCATCACCTTATAGAATGAAGATTGGACTTGATTTCTCAACTTTTTTGTTAGTAAAAACATGATATACATTCAATAAAAACTGTGCTTAGCTTTATCCAGCCTAGACATACACTATGTGGTTCTCCCTCCAGATGTTGAACAGAGGCATCAAACCAGAATTCCAGAGGGGAATCAACTGTGGATCAACTCAGCAGACTTTTCACTCTGAGTAAAGCATTCAATAAATGGCGTGAGATAAGCAACACAGTCTAAATTAGGCATTGTGCTAGCTATGTTGTACAACTTTATATGTAGCAGACATGTTCTAAAAATGTCCAAGTAGGCTGAACCATGCTGATCAATATGTTAGGGGCATTCAATGCATATTTGACCTATAATCCTTTCCTTTTACCAAGGACAAGATTATCAGGTGTAACCCATCTTAGGCACAGAGAGGTTTTTTCTTCCTTCCTTTGCCTTTGTTTATTTTCTCTGCTAGATTCTGTGTCCTGGAAGACTGGGACATGGTCTTGCTCATCTCACTAGTTCCTGTGTTTTTCAGAGCAGTCAACAGTTAATTGCTATTTATTAAACTATTGAACTCAGTCTGGAGCTAGGAAAACCTTTGAACTCATCAGTTGAAACCAATGCTTTCAATGAGACCACAAGCTTTCTTGTTGCCTTTCCATGAGGACTATTGAAGTGTTCTTCTCTATGCCATTAGAGCTCATGCAAATCAGTCTTTCTAATGAGAACCTATCCCACATGTTCTTTGTCTTTTGTCTACTAAACCTTTCTGCACCAAACATATAACGAAGACATTTGTGGTCTAGTTGTTCCATTACACTGATCCATCTTAGGTCAGAGGCTTATTTGTTCATCTATTCATGGCTTCCTAAACTTATTTCACAAGTATTAATTGGAGCCAGGCTTCATTCAAGGCAAAGTCATGGTCCTCAAGGAATTTAAATACTGGTGAAAAATTGAAAAGTCAAAAAATAAATAAAGGCAAAAATACCAGCTAGATAAAAGCTATAAAAAGGCCAAATAAGGTTTTTGTTTGTTTTTTTGTTTGTTTGCTTGCTTGCTTGCTTGCTTTTGTTTTTGAGCCACACCCTGTGACACCCAGGGGTTACTCCTGGCTTTGTGCTCAGAAATCCCTCCTGGAGGGCCCGGAGAGATAGCACAGCGGTGTTTGCCTTGCAAGCAGCCAATCCAGGACCAAAGGTGTTGGTTCGAATCCCGGTGTCCCATATGGTCCCCCGTGCCCACCAGGAGCTATTTCTGAGCAGACAGCCAGGAGTCATCCCTGAGCAACGCTGGGTGTGGCCCAAAAACCAAAAAAAAAAAAAAAAAAAAAGAAATCCCTCCTGGCTTGGGGGACCATATGAGACGCCAGGGGATCGAACTGCAGTCTGTCCTAGGCTAGTGCCTTACTGCTCTGCACGCCACCGCTCCGGCCCCGAATAATGTTAAGAGAGAATAGAGACCCATGATATCCTGAAGAAGGACTTTAGACACAAAGAGAAGAGCAAGGAGGATCCCAGCCCTAGAACAGGAGACAAACGTGTGAGGGTACTAATCCAAGAAACCAGAAGGAATGGAATGTGCATTGGCTAGAACGAGATTGTCAGAGAGAGGTGAATGGAACTAGGTTGGATGGAACCCTGCAGGCTTAGGAGGTTTTGTTTTTTTTTTTAATTGTATTAGAATCAAGGGGAGTAGGGGAGGCATTGAGGGAGCTTCTGCTGAGGAGAGGCACAATCTGATTTAGTCAGTAAAAAATAGCTCTCAGAAAAATGAAGACAGCAGAGGGAGCGCAAAGGTCAGGAGATGCCTGGAATAATGGTCTGAGCAGGGCTCCCAGTAGCCAGGAACTATAGAAGAGGCACCAGTTCTGAGCCCAAAACACAGCTGGCACTTGGCCAGGGTAGAGGCCCTGGTGAGACACATTAGCACTGACCAGGGGAGATGCCTGGGTGAGACTCCTCAGTGTTGACCAGGAGTCTCATTTCTTTCCCTGCCTCCCTAGTCCCTTTGGTGAGGCACAGCCCCTTGGGCAGATTAAACCTGCTTCTGAGCAAATCGCTGGAGGGAATGCAAAGAGTGGGGGAACCACAGGCATCACAGTGATGAAATCTCAGGGCTGCAGGTGTGTTTGTGCTGGTGGCTGCTCCATTCTAAGAAATCCCATGGCATACTTAGCTGAGATCACCAACACAATTGCTCTTGTCTTGCCTCATAGCATCTGTGCCTGGTTGCTTCCAGTGACCCTACAGCTCCAACCCTAGAGATTGACAACATATGGGAGGGAGTTAGTAAGAAGGGGGTCAGGAGGTGCTCTGTCTGACCCATTCACCTGCATGTCCAGCTCTCCACCTCTCCTGCTTTCTCTGCCCTGGTCCTAAGCTCTCTTCCCCAATTGACTGGCCACCTGCCAGGCATCACTGGGTACTGCTATGAAGCTCTAGGACTGCTGTATGCTTGGACTCCCAATAATCAGGATAGTTTACCCAGCAGGGGAGGATGGTAAGGGGAGGGGGAATACACACTGCAGCTCTGGTCTTGCCTAAAGGTAGGTTTTATTTTTTAATTTTAGAATGGAATTTTATCCACTCCCACCACTAGTGATGGTGAGAAGAAAAAACCAACAATTTTTTACTTGCCAGCAAGAGGCAATGGCCTCTCTGGATTAAAACAGCTCCCAGCCCCCCAATAATCTGCAAATTCAAAGTTGCAGCACTCATCTGGGTTGCTTCCTTCTCTCTCCAGCATCTTGAGTCAAGGGAGAGAAGGGACTCCTTGCTAAGAAAGATCCAGTTTGCAGGAAGGGGTTCCAGGATCATATCCGTGAATACACTGCTCTGAACTGAAGAGGTTGATTCCCACCTAGGTGTCACCTCATGCTCCAGGAGAGCCCAATCATTTACTCTGCTCATTGAGGTCTAGCTCAGCCCTTGTTACCATCACTAGGATAGACACTACGGGCCACCATTGCCTTAATGTCTCAGTATGTGAGGGAAGGGTCAGTGGCATCCCCCATGTCAGAACTAGAGATCATGTGGTCCATCTCCATTTCTCCTTAGAGAGACTGTCATGGAAATCAGATTCACACCAGTGTGATTGGCCCACCCGCAGGGACAATTTCTCTCAAGTTCAAAGGAGAAATGAGAGGCAAGTCTCTGACTAGTTCTTCTGACTCTCACCCTGATCATGCTTGGATCCTGCTCTCCCTTCTGCTCAGTGCAGAGAGACTCAAAAGCCAAGGTGTGTCCCTTTTGCCCAGCTGCCTTTCCCCTCCTCTGTGTCTCCATGACCCTGTGACATAATCTCTGTCAACTGACATGACACTGAATAAAGCCTAATATCCAGGTTTACCCCTTTTCATGGAAAACCAAGTGCACTTCTCCATCCCCCCCAAAAAATAGCTCCCTTCTTTTCCTCCTCCTTTTTCCTCAACAAAGCCTACCTTTTGTAGGATTATTGTCTTCAGGACATAAAAATTGTATCTGACACTCAACTCTGAGCAGTGACCTCCTCCTCCTAACTCCTAACTAGTCCATCTTCTCAGAAGCTAACCAGCCTTAGGCAGGAGTTTTCAAGAAAGAAAACTCAGCTCAGCTCTGGGGTTAAGCAATGAACTTCCTACCAGAAGCATTTGTCAGATTCTTTCTGAAGTTCTCCTCACTTCGCTGGCTCACACAAGCCATTTTCTTTGTGACTCACATGTTGAAGTGACTAACATGCATATTTTATCACATGATTTAAACAAATGATTTATCTCTGCTATAAATATGTCAAAAAGGGTCAGAGAGATCCTTCAGTCCTATTCTTTTATTTTACAGACTTATTTTTCAAAGTCACATGAATAATGGCTAGTACATATCTTCAACTTCTAGTTTTCTGCATCCACTTTAATTGTTTTGTCTTTCACCCAGCTCTCTCTGCATGTTTGGGATTGCACTCGATGCTAGTTCCCCAGTCAAAAGTAGGCCATTGTTTAGAAAACTGATTTATCTAAAGGATTGGCTCATGAAGATTTTCTTCTGAGATATTGAACTATTTCAATTTCAGGACTGAAACAGTTTGATTAAAAACATTTTTTTTGTTTGTGTGAAAAGTTTAGGACCAGACTGAATGGTCCCAAATATGCAGTGCTTAAGATCAAGTCTGTGCCAGTCAAGGCCAATGCAAATACCTTTCTCAGAGTGTTATCATTCCAATCAAAGAACTAAATTCTGATTAGATAAATGTCAATGAAGAAAATAAATATTTTTTTGTTTTTGTTTTTGGGCCACACCCAGCGTTGCTCAGGGGTTACTCCTGGCTGTCTGCTTAGAAATAGCTCCTGGCAGGCACAGGGGACCATATGGGATACCGGGATTCGAACCAACCACCTTTGGTCCTGGATCGGCTGCTTGCAAGGCAAATGCCGCTGTGCTATCTCTCTGGGTCCATGTTTTTTTATTTTTATGCTGCTGGGAGATAGTGAACATTTTATTCAATATATATTTATTGTACACCTGGTCACACATTCAATTATAATTAAAGGGAGCAGTGAGATAATATAGCATGTAAGGCACTTGCTTTGTATATGGTTTACCTGGGGTTGATTCCTGGAAGTCCTTATAGTCCTCCAAGCTCACCAGGAGTGATCTCTGAGCACAGAGCCAGACATAAGCCCTGAGCACTAGGGGTGTGACCCACAAACAAACTATATACACATATATTTAGATATCTTTTTTCTCAATAGACTTGTTAAACACAGCAAACATACATTTAAATTAGGGGCCAGAGCAATAGTATAGCAAGTCCATGGCTTATCTGGCTTGATCCCCTGCATCCCATATGGTCCCTCCTGCCCTCCAAGAGTGTTCCTGAACCTCTGAACTTCTGGGTGTGGCCCCCAAACAAACCACGATGTACATTCAAATTAGCAGTGATTCCTTCCAGGAGGAGGCCTTGGGAAGCTGTATTCTTATTTTGATGATGTCATTGTTAGTAAATACATGTACAGAATTGCCTCCTTTGACAAACTTTGCCATCCTTTGACAAACTTATGTTGGAACAGCATTTGTTAGCTGAATAATGCTGGAAAAAGTAAGTGTCCAAAAAATGTGAATGTAACAATAATTAAATTGACTTTTATTGTATGACTCATCCATTGCTTTGAGGATTGGTCCTCATGAGGCATCCCCAAATTTTTCTGGTCTGAATAATATGAGAAAAGATGCTTTTATTCCAAGGACATTGTTCAGAAGGTGAGAGACTACACTCATTCTGCATCTTATTTTTATAGACTTTTAATAAAATTTTCAGCATATAAATTTCAAAAGACAATATATTAATATTTTGTGTCATATTGGATTGTAAAAGAAAATTACTTGGAACTGTAAGAAATTTAGCTTGATAGATGGTCTTAATATAGAAAATTCAGATCTCAAAAAAAATAAAGAAATTTTAGATCTCATCATTTGAATTTGAGAGACCATAGATTTTTTTTCCCCTCCAATTGTGGCAAGCTTTCACCTGTAGTTGTTTTGAATTCTTCCATCATTACTTTGTTTCTCTCCTCAGAGTTCTCCTTCATTTGCATGGCATTTAGAAACAATGAGCTCTTCATCTAATTTTGCTTTTCCTAGTAGATGTGTTATCAGTGATAAAAATGCAATTTATAGGGCCAGAGTGATAGCATAGGGCATTTGCCTTGCTTGTGGCAGATGGGACCAACCAGGGTTTGATCCCTGTCATCCCATATGGCCCTCCCAAGCCTGCCAGAAGTGATTTCTGAGCACAGAGCCAGTAGTATCCCTTAAGTGCTGCTGGGTATGGTCACAACTCCCAAATAAAAATAAATAAAAACAAAATAAATAAAATAAATAAAAATAATAGCTTCCAATTAAAGATTTATTTTAAAAAATATAATTTGTCTTTAGGAAGAGTCTAGGTGATGGGTCACAAATGTCTATGGTGATAGAGAGCACACAGGTTACATAAAAGAGAGAAATGAGAAGAGAACAGCAGGCTGGGGATGTGGCTCCAAGATAGATCATGTACCTTGTATATACATAAGGCTCTGGGTTCAATCACCTGCACCACAAAAACAAAATAAATGGTTCCTGATGACAAAGACTGTCAACACAGTTTTGGCAGGCACTAGGGAATGGTGGAGACTGAGGAAAGTAAATAAAATTAATCTCCATATCTGTAAAGATGCTAGTTCTCATCACAGATAGTTGTAGGCCCAGAGTTATTGGAATTTCTGGTCTACCACGTTGACAAGATGCAAATCTGGCCTTGTATTTACTCCTCTTGCTTTCTAAATGTTAGAAAATAATTCAAACATTCCAGAAAGGCAGAGTAGCATAACAGTCAAGAAGGCCTTCCTGAGAAGGAGCCAGTTCCATTGGGTTCAGACTCCACCTCTGCCATTTATTAATCCACAGTGCCACTGGAGACAACTTATTCAACCACTCTGTCTTGGTTTTCTTATCTATATAGTGGGGGAGGGGGTTCATCATAATGGAATAGCTTGCTCTTTATAGCTTTATAGCTTGCTCTTTTTCCTCTCCATGCCCATTTTTGTTGTTTCAGTATCCAGAGTTTACATTCCTGTTCATGTTTTTTGACAGAGAAAATAACTGGCAGAGTCACTGGTCATACTCACTAAAGTGCTGGGTTTTGGGGGATCAAATTTACAGCTTAATGCATAGAAGGTAGGCACTGAGTTACACTGTCACTGAGTTACATAGTCAAATCTGATATGAGAATTTAGTATATACATACAAAGAATATTCATGCCTGGTCCATAATAGTACTATAGAAATGTTAGCTTTGATCATTTTAAATGACAAATCACTCTATGGGGTAGATCAAACACATCTGCAGGCTGAATTGAATGGGCAATCTGGGTACTCTAATCAGGAGTGAAAGCTCCCTGTAAGACAGTAAGCAAGCAGACATTTGTACTCACCAGTTCAGCCTAGTCCAAAGCACAGAGTTTTCAGAAGAGGCTATGAAGTTCACTCTGATCTTTGCTAGCTCTTTGACCATAATTAGACTGATAGTCTCTTGGCAGTATCCTACATTGACGGGGAAGCTTCCATTCCACCTGGACAGGACTCCTGAGCTATGGCTGTCCAAGTTAGGAGCACATTGAAATGTCTCTGTAATGGCACTAAATACCATTGTTCTAGCTAATCCCTTCCATGACTTTCTATCCCGTGGGCCCAGACCTGGCTGCAGTTCTTAGCCTGACATTTGATCTCATTAGCTAGTGTCCTACCAGATTGATTATTAAATCTTTTCTTAACCACATCTGCACTTCAGTGTAGCAAAGTCAAATAAGTGTCATGTTGAACCCTGAAGGGGTTTGTTCTCCTAAAATGTTAACCTTTCCAATTCATTTTCTTTGATGATCTTCTTGGAGCTTCAATGGGAGGTGGGGGTTTTAGTGACTCTCAGTTAATTAGGCTTGCAGTTTAGCACAGTCACAAGAATACAGTGTTGAAGATGTCAGACCATCTTGACAGTGCTCAGGAGCCCTGAGAGCTAAAACAGGGGATGTCGAAAGACCATCTGGTATTAGGAATTGAATGGGGTCAGCCACAAGCAAGACATGTATTAACCCTTGTACAAATTTCTCCAGTTCAAATTGATTTTCTTATTTATGTGACAGATAATATTAGTGCTATCTCTGGAATTTTTTAATAAGATAAATCATTTGGCTCAGTGGCTAAAACATGGTGCTTCTCTCACCCAAAAGCTACCATCATGATTTATTTAGCTTCTCTACAACCAGGTTAAAATAATGCCTCACTTCTTCAACCTCAGGAAAATGACATCTGGTTTAGATGAACTTTCTGTGAAGACTTATTACTATGTCCAAAATATTCAATATAAGTAATTAAAAACAGTAATCAGCATTTATTTTGTTCATGACAATAGTATATAGATTTATATGTTAAATGTTACAAGTTATTTGCCTAAGAAACATGGGGAGAAATGAATATCTCACCAAGTACTAGTTTTTAAATATCAGACTTAAATAGACTATTTAAAAATAAATTGCCAAGTGACTTAAGTACCATTTCACATGCCATTTAACCTGACAGCACCTGGGGGGCAGGGCCACGTCCATCTGGCAATTGCTATATCCGCAATAACTACTGAATGCCTGGTTATAACAGGTGTTCAATGACTGTTTATTAGCAAGCTCATTCATGCCAGAAGAATGAATACTGGAAATAGAGCAAGTAGAAAACCTAAGAGCCAGGTATATGTACTGGGCCTGCTAATTGGCTGACAGGTATCAAGGGCTCTGAATTCAATTTATTGGAAGGCAGAATGAAAAAGAACAGTTGAGAGTGAGGGTCTAGAAACAGAGCAAAACACAAATCTCAATGCTGGTGGAAAATCCCAACAGTGCAGTAGAAGATTTGAGCAAAGTGTCTGGGATGCTCTAGAGATTCCATCAAGTACCTGCCAGTCTTGGAGTATGACAGGCTTGGGAGTCCCCAAGTAACTACATCCCCACCAATTGGGACAGTATTGAGAGCATGGAAAATACTTTCCTAGTTCAAAATCCTCAAGTTCAGCAGACCAATGACCTGTCCTAAACATAATTGTTGTCCGAAGAGCAGTAATTATAACCAAGGGAATAGACCGGTAGCTTTCAACCTGTCTACATCTGAGAACCCACATGGGCCTGTGTATTGGTCATTGAAGTTCACTGCTCCAGAAAACCCTTATTTTTCAGAACCTTCTTACCACCAGCACTTTGAATGATGAGGCCCTTCCATGCTCCAGTTATTTTCTTCAGTGGGAATTGCTAACCTGTAGGGCCAGAGAGATTATCTAAAGGTTAAGGTGCTTGCCTTTCATGTAGCCTGCTGTGCTTTGCTCTCTGGCATTGCTAATGGTTCCAGCAGGAGTATTTCCAGGAGTGATCCCTGAGTATCCACAGTTCTGGCCCTCAAACCAAATAAACAAAACCCAATAGCTAGGGGTAGCTTCTGATTTAGACCAGCAGTTTCTGGACTGCCATGTGCAAAAGGTGAAGACTAGGTTCTGAACATCATCCTAACCAGAGATTTCTACAGCAGGTACTCACAGCATACCTAGAATGGTTACAAAACTGTTGAAATATCTAAGTGAGTCAGGGGTTAGTACATGGCAGCATTGTACGGGAAAGGGCGGGGTAGAGTGGGGTGAGGAGGAGGAGCAAGATCTCTAGGAACCAAGACCTTTTGAGAAATGTTTTGGAAAAAAAAAAAGCAATTCCTCCCTGACTGTCTTTAAAAAAAATGTAATCCAACACCTGGCCCTTATTATTTAAATGAATAAGTACATGAATAAATAAATTATAAAGAGCATGTGGGTAATGCCTGTTCCACAAATTTGTGTTGCGTGAATGAGTTATCCATAAACTGTTTCCTGAGAATGTAGCATCCCTTATTTGCAGCAGAATATTCCAAATACATCTTTAGCAGCCATTGAGATTGCTTTCAGAATGTAAGGACTCCCTATTACTTGTACTCAGACTCTTACATAATCAGTTTCCATCACCCAGATGGCCAACTGTCAGAAGAAAGCCCATCCAGAACGCAAACCATAGTTTGCTTTTCAAACTGAAGTGAAGAATGGCATTTGGCTGAACATAATGGAGGTGATGTGTTCTAAAGAAGAAAAAAAAAGCCATTAGAATATGATAACACCTTCAATGTTAAAGCAGCCTTCTCAATACTCTTTTCTGAGGAGCAAAGAAAGATACTTTGGCTTAAGAGCTATTGTTGGCAGTTGGGGTATGTGTGTGGGTGGGTGCTTTAATTTCCTATAAAGGCATCTTGTAGGAAGTTGGCCTATTCATCGTAACCATTTGCCCCTGTGGTGTGTGATTTGCTCCATTTGAAAAATAATGAATATTCCTTTTAGTCTTGGGCAGCCCACCTACTAGAGTCAGTGTTGAAGTGGCTCCCACATTTCCTAGGTTGACCTGAAGGCATTTCAATCAATTGAAAAGATTCTGTGTACTTCAGAGGTCATCCTCGAGGAGACACTTTCCCTCAAGCCTCAGGTCAGACTTCTGGCAATGTCTTCTTGTCCTTCTTTGTCCCTAGTGTCTACCCAGAGAAGGGGGCCAAAGGAAGCGATTTTGGTTTAGTCCCCTTGAGGTGGGGGCAGGCAAGCCCCAAAGCAGCTCTAGTTTTTTATCTGGGCCTCTCTTTGTTACACTGAACCATGGAAATTCCTTCTCCCTGTTATAGTTGTGGTTTTCCTAACTCAGCCCTAAAACTAGAAAGTGGTGTGACCTCAGGGCTGGACAGAAGGCATTCTTGTGGTGATTTCTGAGTGCTGGTAAGGCAAAGGACAGTGGGAAAAATGGTGCAGAGCCTGTGATCCTTCCTCCTCTGCCAGCTGGTTTCTCCAGGCGTGTCTCTGGCTGTGATGGGGGAGCTGAACCCCAGGAATACTTGCCTTGTTGTGGGAAGCAGTGACTTAGCTCCTCCTTTCAGCTTTTGTTCAAAACCTCCTGAAAGGGAGCCACCCTGTCCCACTTGGGACTTCAGGGAAGCTGTGCCCTCCCCAGAAGTGATAAATGGAAAAGACAGAGCAGACTCTGGCCAAGCCAGGATACAGTCTCTGGAAAGAGGTTGTTTTTGTCTCCCATGCCACAGAAAACACATCCTCTTAACTTATTAAGTAGAGACACAGCACAATCACATGTGCTGGGGGTTACCAAGGTGAACACAGCCAAGATTAAAATCTGCCAGCCCAGTGGAGCATGGAAGCACGGAAGGCCCAAAGAGGAAGTCTAGTTCACTGTTGGTAAATTTTTTTGGATGCTGTTTATGTTTGAACTTTTCTCTGTTTTCCTGTAGAAACTTCCGTACCCTCTTCCTGTGTCCCTACAAAAGACTGGGACAATGCAGTCCCAGTTCTGCTGTAGGACATGGGCAGGGCCCCACCTTCCTCCTTCCTGCAGGGAAATCCTTTCTTATAGAGGAGGTAAGAATGTAAAGTTCATGTGAAAATGTTATTATACTCCTTATCTCAGTCATTTTGTGATTTGCTGCTTGGCGACAATAAGGCAGCCCAGCCATGTTCACAATAGAAGTGGCCCCAGTTCTCCCCGTTGTGGCTTATGCTGTTTTCTCAGCTGAAGAGGGCAAATGGCTGTGAAAAACACTGCTTGTTTTCCAGGAGCTTATCAAGAGTTCATGTCTAAGGCCAGAAAGAGAAGTCAGGGCTCCATTTTTTTCCCCTCTCTCATTGTTTCCAGCTGAATTGGCAGGAAATAGGAGTCCTCTACCTGTCCCTCTTGGGAGCAAAATTGAGTCAATTTCATTTTTCAGATGTATCCGCTGCCACCAGAAGTTGTGGACATTTCCGCTCACCCCAAAACCAATGTATCCTGGATTTACACAAATGACATCTTTCAACTGGAAAGGAGTCAGATTTACATGGGGAGTTTTGAGATTGGCTATTCTGTAAATGACCTCACAGAATGTTTTTAAATTAAAAAATGTATATTTATTTTTCTCCTTTCCTTTCTCCCCTCTGTGAAATATTTTTTTATTTGAAATATTTTTTATTTTACCTATTTGCTGCTTTAATGACTTGGAGGCACACATGTTGTGATGTTGGTAAACTACATAGTGGTACTCACTGAGGCCCACACACTTGTTCCATTAGATATATTTTGTCTTCATGAGTGTCTCTTTGGAAAGTGCAACTGGGGACTTTGAAAGTTGACTACGGACTCAGACAGGAGTGTATGCATGTGCATGTACTGTGTGTGTGTGTGTGTGTGTGTGTGTGTGTGTGTGAGAGAGAGAGAGAGAGAGAGAGAGAGACAAACAGAGAGACATAGAGAGACAGAGACAGAAAGAGAGGTAGACAGAGAAAAAGAGAGAAACAGAGATAGAGAGGTGACACAGACAAATGAACAATCAGCGTGTGTGTGTGTGAGTGCGTGTATGTGTGGCATAGACACTATGAGATACTTTATATAGATTTCATATTTATTGATAAAACAGTTGCCTTGAAACTTGTCTGAGAGCACATGATAGAAAAGACAACATAAAATCTAGACAAAAAATAGGTCACTTTCTCCAGAATCCTATAGTATTTTTTGTGGTCTTCTTCATACAGTTCAGCCACTTTGGACTAGAATCAAGTCCATTTAAATGCTTCATCTATAAAAAATATCAACCTTAAATGATTTAATTGAAAAGAACTTAGTTGTTTTACAGCATGTAGCTGAAGTTTACACATAACAGTTCTACAAACTATGATATTAAAGCAACAGAAGGAGCTCTCCTTCCAACTTCCTTTTTACCTTGTAGCTTGTACAGAATTTATTGGGTGAAATTATGAAACAACCCATTTTTCAACTACCCTCATGAGCATAAGAATTAGAAAAAAGGGGGGGGGGGAGAATTAAAAAGAACATTCTGATGCTATTCTAGTAGATCTTGGTTCCCCATGCTGAATCATTGTCAATCCAAGACTGTTTTTCTCTTCCCTTGGATTATTACAGAATTTCTAGTTCCAAACCCCACTGTTTCCCATGGCAGTCATTTGTGGCTCTTCTGCTAGGTGAAAATATTTGGAAACAGGGAGAAAAACCAGATTTCCTTTTTATGTGTCTTAAGTGGCTCCAGGTTGCTGTCCCTCTGTTCTTTGTCTATGTTTGCTGAGAGCCATACCCTCTTCCTGTATTCAACCTGGAATGCCCAAATAGTAGGTTTCAGATATAGAAACCTATTATATCTGCTAAGAATCACCCCAAGCTACTTTATTTTCCACACAAGTAAAGCATCCAACTTTAGATCAGCCATTAAGGAATAGGATTTGTGGAGACAAATCTTTACCGCTATTGTATTAAATGAACCAATGCCTTTACTCAATTTCAATATCTCCTTTAATGCCTTGGTGCTTTCCTCATGCACCTGCTCCTTTGAAGTCATTGGACTATTCTATGCTGCCTGCCACAGAGAAAGGATATTACAATGGAAAAGAGTCATGAAAAAATGCTTCCTGACTGTGGAGTTTCAAAGCACAGGCTATTAGGGAAATGGAAAAGACCCACAGAACGTATAAAACATTTGGCACAAATATCACAAATGAGAACAACAAAAATTATACCCTCACTAGCCCTATCCCATAATCTTCAAGAATTGGGGAGAATCTGAGGGGGAAATAAACATTGGTGGAGTTTGTGATCAAGCAGGCCAAGACAGAGTAGTAAGGGGCATGCCTAAATACCCAAACCAATGTCAATGACAGTAAAATGAAGAGACCCAAACAAACTATAACAAGCTAAACACAAAATGGACCTATTATGCTAGCAGTCTGGGGCTAAGAGTGGTGGTACAGGATGCATGCTGGGAACTATTGTAGAGGGAGGTCAATACAGGTGGTGGGAACAGCCGTAATTCACTATCACTATGTTACTGAAATACGACTGTAAAAAACTTGTACTTTTTTTTGTTTTGTTTTGGGTCACACCCAGTAGTGCTCAGGGGTTACTCCTGGCTCTATGCTCAGAAATCGCTCCTGGCAGGCCCAGGGGACCATGTGGGATGCTGGGATTCAAACCACTGTCCTTTTGCATGCAAGACTAACACCTTAACTCCATGCTATCTCTCCGGCCCCGTAAATTTTTTTTTTAAATAAAGCAAGCCCTAATGGAAAACAATATGGAGATTGCTCAAAAAAACTGGAAATTGAGCTCCCATATGATCCAGCTATACCACTCCTAGGGATCTACCCTAGGAACATAAAAACAAAATACAAAAATGCCTTATGCACATGTATATATTATTTGCAGTGCTATTTACAATGCCCAGAATCTGGAAACAACCCGGATGCCTGACAACAGATGAATGGCTAGAGAAACTGTGGTACATATACACAATGAAATATTATGCAGCCATCAGGAGAGATGAAGTCATTAAATTTTCCATACATGGATGTACATGGAATCTATTTGCTGAGTGAAATAAGTCAGAGGGAGAGAGACACACACAAAATAGTCTCACTGATCTATGGGTTTTAAGAAAAATAAAAGACATTACTGAAATAATTCCCAGAGATGAGGTTCAGAAGGACCAGTTAGAGAAATAACTGCACTGAGGACTATCATAACAATGTCAATATGTGAGGGAAGTAGAAAGCCTGTCTTGAATACAGGCAGGGTGGGAAAAGAGAGATGGGGCATTGGTGATGGAATATTGCACTGGTAAAGGGGGGGGGTGTTCTTTTTATGACTAAAACCAAACTATAATCATGTTTGTAAACACGGTATTTAAATAAAGATTTTTATTTATTTATTTTTTTTGTTTCAAAAAAAAAAAGAAAAAGAAAAAAAAGAGGACATGAGCAGAAACAGCTTTATTCATATCTACTCACAGGACTCCAGGCATTCTAGCTACCTAGATATTCAGTGAGAACTCACTGACTAATGGAAATTGCAACTATCTGTACTTCCAAATTTTGTCACCATTGAACTTAGTCCAATGAGGGTGGAGTAGTACTCTGAAAGGAAACCACCTGTATCCATAACTGAACGTTGAATAAAACCAGCTCCAAAATAACACCCCTCAAACCAAATGGGTTACATCTCCCATTATGACTCTCTCCTTCTGAAAGGAGCTATATTGCATTTCTGTGTTATAGATCTTTGAGCTATTAACCATAGAGATTGGCTTATTTGCATCACTCTACTCTGTGTTGTTTTTCCAGCTTCTAAGTTAACCTTGACCTTCACCTCAACCTGAGATTGACTGACTGGTTTTCCATGTTCATATGCCCCTCACAATAGGATCCTGCTTTTTCCAGTTCCTTGGTAGCAGGCATCATCTTGTCAGTATCACTAGGGTGTCAGTTTCAACACTATAGGTGCCTTCTTCTTCATAGGCACATCAAACACACAGAGAGAGTTTCTCTAAGACCCTCAATTCACACCCCCTGCACCCTTATTCCTAGTAGTGAGTTACAGATTAAATGAAGTCCCCAGGGTCACCATGAATGTCCACTGTGAGTGAGTTAGGGCATTACATATTAGAAGTGGGTTCAAACAACAAACAAATAAAAAAAGAAGTGGGTTCCAGTATGCAGCTGGCTCGGGTTCTTTCTCATAAAAAAAGAGAGATACTTGACCTTGCTTCACTCTCTGTCGTTACATGCAACTGATATGTTAGACCACCTTCTTGTCACTAAGGGATGACTAATAGGTTGGTTACAAGCCCTAAAAAAGCTCTCTTCTTTGGTGGTCTAGGCAAAGGGTCCAGAGGGTTATGGAAAGCTCCCCAAAAACAAGTGTCAGTACTTGAAGGTTGTTTACTTGTTTGTTTGTTTGAAGTATCGGGGGTCAAACATGAGACCTTAAACTGGTAAGATACATGCTCTAAAGTTAAGCCATATGCCCAACTTGAGTAATTCCGGTTTTAAACTAGAGAAATGAGAGTTTTGGGAAACCAGAGAAATCTTTAATGCTAAGGTACACTAAGCGTGTCCCACACTGAAAAGATGAACTTGGGAACTATTAAGAGGAGGAATCCCTTTGCCCTTAAGTCACGGCACACGGTTTTCATCTCTGTGCTTTCCTCTGGCACTTTCCTGCCTCACTGACATGATGGGAGACTTCATTAATGTATATAAATTGTTTCACGGGCCTCAGATGGAAACAATTATTAAAGCACAGGAATGATATCCATCCCTGACCCTAATCAGCTTGAAGTCAAGTGAGTGTAAACTCCATTTACAGGTGTAGGAATGCTAGTGTGTGCTTCAAAGGCTGTCACTATCTGGAGAGAAGTAATTCAGCATGAAAGGGAATTTTTCATGGTAAAATGATAAAAGTAGTCAGTTTAAAAAAATTAGAAAGAAGCAGACATTTAGGAATTATGAGTGACCATGAGAGCAGATGCCTTAGTACAGACAAAATAGGTCCTCAGTGAGAGGGAGAGTGTGATTGATTTCTCAAGTGTGAACTTGCTTTGGCATAATTTCTCTGGGTTGAACACTGGCTGACATTAATCAGTTATGGGTTGGGTCTGGGATATATTTTCTTTTTTTTTTTTTTTTTTTTTTTTTTGGTTTTTTGGTTTTTTGGACCACACTCGTTTGATGCTCGGGGTTACTCCTGGCTAAGCACTCAGAAATTGCCCCTGGCTTGGGGGGACCATATGGGACACCGGGGGATCGAACCGCAGTCCTTCCTTGGCTAGGGCTTGCAAGGCAGACACCTTACCTCTAGCGCTACCTTGCCAGCCCCTGGGATACATTTTCTTAACATTCCAAAATTTAGAAGGTAAATTGAGGTTGCTTAGATACTTGCAGTTGAGGAAAGGAGAAATTCTAGAACATTTTTTTCCACCAATTGCCTTAGCATTTGCATCCCTCTTTGCATAGTTTAATACTTGGGAATCTTGGGGTAGTTTAGATGTTTGATGTTTGATGTTTTTGTTTTCTCATATAAAAAGGAGATGCTGGGTGTTTTTTTTTTTTTTTGGGTAGTTACTGTTTTTTTTTTTTATTTCTTTTTTTGTTGTTTGTTGGTTTTTTGTTATGTTTTTCTTTTTTTTTTTTTGTTTAGTCTTCTTCCAACAGAACCATACAACTTGAAACATCTTGTTCTGTCTCATGAATTGATGGGGAAAATAAAAATAAATGGTACCAATATCAAACATTGAGTGGAAATAAAAAAATGATCAGACTTAAACACCAAGCCCAAAGTCAACAACAGAATTGATACTCAATCTACAACAAGCTGTACATAGAAGGGGAATACTTACTCTAGAACTCTGGGGGGCAAAGGAGGGAGATATGGGACACATGCTGGGAACAAGGGTGAAGAAGGACAACCCTGGTGGTGGGAATGGCCCTGATTCATTGTCACTATGTACCTAAAATATTACTGTGAAAGATTTGTTATTCACTTTGGTCACAATAAAAATTATTTAAAAATAAAATAAAAAAAGGAGATGTTTCACCTATCTGACAGAGTTGGTGAGACAAATTATTATTATGTGGAAAGCACTAGCACATGGTAAATAGCACTACAGAGTTCACTATCATGAATATGGTTATCATTGCTATCATTTTACTTTGGAAAATTCTTGGAGTTAATTAGAGAATGCACATGCACCATAAAAGTTCTGCACAAGTTCTAATGATTCAAGAAAGAAGATATTGAAAAGCAGAAATAGAAGCAGAGAATGGATTTGCTATGACTGATTTCTTGGATGTATTCCACCTCTTTCAAAAGCATTTCCATCCTTTTCCTCTTAGTCTGAAGCCTATATCATAAGATTTGAATGATGAAACTAGAGTTTCTCCAGACATATCTTTAGTCAATAATTTGAAGCAATATTGAACACACAGTATCATGTGGTCCTTCTCTTTAGTTATCATTGGATCTTCTGAAAACAGTAGTTTAGATAATAGAGAGGAGATGGTAATAGTGATGCTTCTCAAGGATTCCCAGATCTTCTCTTGCTTTGGAGCACTGGAAAGGATCAAGTGGCCAATTCTGACTATGTATGTTGCTCCCAGGCTGAAGCATTTAAAAGTCAATGCAAGACCTTCCATTCATCTCTTAGCCTCTAGTTGGATGCCAACAACATTGCAGGTGTGAAAAGTTAATCAGCCTGAATCCCTTTGTGACGAATAGTGATTAGCTGAATCATCTCATCCTCACCTATTTCCAAGCAATCCCCAGTACAGAGGTAGCATGTTGGGTAAGGTCAACCCAGTCATGGCATGGCACAGTCTAGCCCCTTCAGCAGACGGGTCTGAAGATGTAGGATAACAACAGAGAAATAATTCACAGTCAGTGAAAGTTTCATCAGAGTCAACTCATGTTATTCCAAAGCCCTGTCCACCATATGCTTTTCCTCACATGACTTCTCTGCTAAGCTTTCTGCTATATACTTTTCTTCTGCCTCTCTGCCTATTTCTGCTCCTCCCCCTGTTCCCCAGACAGACTCTCTTATTGTTCAAAATAGCCTGCCCAACCCTGTGGATGGGTCTCATCATCCAGGTGGGATTAACATCTCAAAAGGAAGTTTAGGTAAGGGCGAAGGGGGAGGGATACCTTCCATTTTCCACCTTCTTTGCTTTTACAAAACAAAACCAAAAAAAAATGAGAAAAGTTATAAAACTTTTGTTCTCCTGTTCTCTGCCAGAGGTGGGAACTCCATATCAGAATTTAAAGTATCAAAGTTTAAATTGTATACAATTCCTTTCAAAACAATCAGCCTTCTCCATATCCCATACATATCACAATTTTTTCCTAGACATCTCTGAGCATAAACATTAGAACTTTTCTGCAGATACACTTATAGTTTGAAATTCTTAGCATTATTACACCAAGCACTGTTAATAAGTCTAGAACATCCAAGTTCCTTTCCATAAATTTCTCTAAACAAAATAACAAGAACATTTTTGCAGATAATACCGTTTGAAAATAAGTTGCTACATAAGATACACAATAAAACATCATAGTAATTAGGAAACATTCACTAGGATAGTTGAGAACTCGTAAAACTAACAATAGTATGCATTTCTCCTGAATTGTGCAAACTAATATTTAACCACTAAAGTTAGATACAAAATTTTCTGTTTGCAGTGGGGCTTAGAACCACACAGTAAGATTCATACAGGTTAAACACATTTTAACAAGTAAGATAATAACCAATGCAAATAGGGTCAAGAGATTAACCTGAAACACAGTTAAGATGCAGGAGATTCTGAAAAACAGTTTTTCCTCACAGTTGAGCTTTGCCTGGGCTTCTTCATTTCCACCTTCTTCTGCTGTGTTAGGCTGCCAAGGTCGTCTGGGCCAAAACCTGGGTTGGGGGCTGCTGATCCCCTTTCAATGGAGCTTTCTTTTTGGCTTCTTTCCAATCAGTGACCTCTACAAGGTTAGGGGGCTAAGGTCCTTGCACAAACCACCTTTGGTAGAAGAAAGGTCGAGGACCTAGGCTTCTGAGGGAAGTGCTCCAAATTTTCAGCTCTCCCCCCTTCATTGCCTGCTTCTGTCTTGCCTAAAGGAGTCTCCACAGTGTTCAGAACAGGTTAACATTTTTGGCCTTAATTGGGTAGGATATGAGACTCCATGAGAGTCACATGTATAATTGCCCTACATATGACTACAATGATAGGGTCAGAGGAAAAACCTAATAGCAATAGTAAATATTTGTAAGGTATCAATTAGGATGCAAAGTACTTTATAAACATTCTTTTGATCCTCGAAAGAATCCTGAGAAATAAAGCTGACACTCCTCAATTTACAGACAACTGGTGTCACCATTTTATGAAGTGACATAGTAGTGAACTGACTTCAAGTCACTGGGGTCCAAATCTCAGAGCCTCTACCATTCACACGCAGAAATGCCCTTGGTGTTATTCCATGGGTCACTTAGATGCATAGGAAGGTGCTGGTCCCGCGGCTAATTCCATTATTCTGGCCACCAGATGAACACTAATAGTCTTTTGTTCAAAGTGTTCATGTGAACCTCCATTCTATGCTGTTTTATTTGCTTGTGTATCACCACCCTCTTCTCAAAGGAAGAGAAACAATAAGTAACATTTTTATAATCCATGTAGGGAATTATAATGTGCAGGGGGCCAGAATAATAGTACAGTGGGTAAGGTGCTTGCCTTTCACATAGCTGACCAATGTTTGATCCCCAGAACCACATATGGTTAGCTGGCAGGAGTGATCTGAAAATAGTGTCAGGAGCAAGCCTGAAGCATAGCCAAAAGATGGCCCAAAAACCAAAACCAAAAGTAAGTAATCAGGCAAACAAACAAAAACTGAAACACATATGTACACAAAGATCACACCAAATGGATAGTATGAAATATTTCCAATATTTTCTCATTCTCTGATTACATAGAAAGCTGGATAGTAAGTTGAGTGACAAGCTACATGCATGACAGTTTCAGAGTGACTCCCCACCCAGACCATTTTAGTTCTTATCTTTAGACTAACCATTATAGATGGCTAAAATAAGCACCACTTCTTACAGACAAGAACACAGATTGGAGGAAAGTAAGTGACCAAATCAGGAGCTCAAAGCAATTCCCAATCTGGTAACATGTATGTGTATATTGTTTGACTCATTTGGGACATCATGCCCAACAATACTGGGTGCTACTTTACTTGGGGAATGCTTTTGGGGAACCATGTGGAACTGAGGATCAAACTGCGGCTGGTGGCATTCAAGGCATATGACCCCCCATCTGTCTCTGTGGCCCTGTGGTTCCTTTTTCATCTGAAGAAAATTCCAGGCTTCACCATGACTGTGTTTTCTTTAAAAGTACATCCTCATCTTACTAAATTTTGTTTCTGAGAAACCCCTTTTTCCAGCATCTAAGGGGCTGAAGGGCAGTCCTGAAATTGATCTGTTGGCAGATAGACATCAGATGGCATTACTGGAGCAGGAGAGTTGGACTGATCAGGGTGGAAGTGGGGGCAGCCTCCATATCCCACCCCCCCCAGGTTCTGTCCCCTCCTACCTCAGCACAGTGGGTTGCAGCTTCCTGTGCTTTCCACTCTGGGCCCCATTCATTTTGCTGCCCTTGCATTCATCCGTGAAAACTTTGATGTGAGGAACTCTCCAACTCACGTCCACTTCAAAGAAACTAATGAGGAATGAACTTACCTCAAGTAGAGCAAAATATTGGAAGTCATTGACATGACCCTGCTAATTTTTACAAGAAACCCTTTGGGACATGATTACTGGAAATGGTTATATGATAAGCTGATTATGGTGCTCATCTTTCAAACTAGTGACTCCTGAGCACTGGCTGAGTATGGTTCTGTTGTAAGAGTAAAGAATAAAATAGGAAGGAAATAAGCTGGGTTCCTGTTCTCAAGAAGCCTACAAGAAAAACAGAAAATAAAGGAAGAAATGCCCAAGAAGGTAGATCATATCTGGAAATATGCAAGGAAGACCATTAACCAGGGATATGATGCAGACAGACTCAGGAATGACTCTAGATATGAGAGTTAGGGCATGGCTTGATATTTTGAGAGTTGGTCACTCAAATAATAGTAGAAAAGTTCTTTGATCAGTGATCAGCAAATGGGGTTTGGTCTATGTGGTGAGGGGATCAAAGAAGGTGATGTGTTTGGAATGTGTTTGGAATGTAATGAGCCAAAGGGAGAGGGAGGACAAGATAAAATTCTGGTATTGGGCATATTGGGGAGTATCGTGGATGGTCTTTTGGGCATGGAGAAAGGAGAATGGGTTGTAGTCAAATGTGGCTAGAAGTGATTGCTGTGGTTGAGGCAGAATGACTTGGACTGACTTAAACTAGTAAAAGCTGATTCTAAGAGATGAGTAGAGCATGGGTTGTTGAGGAATGGGTTTTGGTCCATGCAGGCTGCTCCTCCCAAATGTCACAGACCTGCATGTCTTAAAGTTATGATATCTGGAAGATTGAAAATCAAGTGCTTGGGGAGGGCCCAAGCACTGGTTTATATGTACCATGGTCTCCTTGTTATTCCTTGGGGGTAAAAGGACAGAGGAGACAGGGAGAGAGCTAGAGTGAGAGAAAGAGAGGAGATAAAGGAAAGAGAGATAAAGGAAAGTGAGAGAGCCTGTGTCATCTCTTTTCTATAAGGGCACTAATCCCCTTCCTAGAGGTTCATTTTCATGACTTTACTTAACCCTGATCAATTCCAAAGGTCCCATCTCCTAAATCCATTATATTGAGTATTAGGGCTCCAGAGTATGATGGAATGGGGTGGGGGAATTGGCACATTACTACTTAGTTCATAGAGGGGAAGGGAGATGGAGAATTTTGGTGAGAGACAACTGGGGCTGGACCAGAATTTGCCTACGTGGATGGAGATATCTGGCAGAATCAACTTGTCCCTTGGAGCCTCTAGGACTGACCCTGAACAAATGTTTCCACACATGCAGGCTCTTTCTTCCCCCACTTCCTGCTTTACGTTCTCCTTAACTTCCTTTCCTTTGTTGAGCTTGGCATATGGGATTTTGTTGGTGATTTACGCTTGAAAGTGCAGATGATAATTGTATCAAAGCCAAGGAGATTCCGGTCAATTCAACACACCTTTATTGAGGAAAGAAGACCGTCTCCTACAAATAGGTTCTTCCTATTTGTTACAGTTCAACAATGGGTTCTGACTGGCATTGACAAGTCAGGCACAAAGACTGGTTCTGGGAATTCAGATGGAAATGGGTGCAGATACAGAAGAACATAGTGACCTCAAAAAGGACAAAGAGGCGCAAGGAAATATAATACAATGCAGGGAGACAAGAGACATAAGGAAGAGACCAAACAAACGAACAAACAAAACAAAACTGTAGAGGAGTCTCTCTGTGAGTGGAAGAGGAAAAAGTGTCCTGAAGGACAGAAGTATGATCTCAGCAGAGGGACAACAGAGGCAAATAGGTGGCAGAGTGAAACAACAGCTTAATCAACACATTATGGATCACTTGATTTTACTTGTGCAAATATGGAAATTAGGAGTGAAGGCAAGCATGCTAGAGGGCATACATAGATCATAACGGGCCTCATTTCTTCTGATGAAAGAGCTTGTCCTGTATTCAGTGAATGATGGTGGTGGGGGTAGGAGGAGGATGGTGCACTTTTCACAGAGTGGTACTGTCAGATTTCAGCTCTATGCATTTGCCATGTACACCTTCAAGGCACACAGAGACTCACACACAAGAGCTGAGACTATCCGCAAAGGTGTGTGAGTGACAGATTTCTAAAGCACTGGAAATTATAATTTGGAAAGGGTAGAGAATGAAGGGAGGAAAAATTCCAGCAGCTGGAAGAGAGGCTCTAGGCTCCCTTCCAGCCCCTGAGACAAGTCTGCTGCCGGAAAAGCAGCTAGTCTGTTATGTCTGCAGGCGCCTCGGGCAGCCCAGCTTCTCCAGCAGAACGGGGCGATTCATCAGAATGTACTGATGAGAGGTGCCCATTTTCCAGAGGCTGTAATGCCAGCTTCTGCTGCAGTGAGAAGGTGACAGGAGTCTGGAGGCCCATTTGTGCCAATGTACACATTTCCAGTGGGCACACCATTAAGGCATCTAGTAAAAACTCTTAATTATGCTCCAGGGACTTTCACTGAGCTTGGCAGTTTGGAGCCAGCATGGAATGTGGCCCGGTAGATGTTGGCCCGGTAGAAGCCAGCCAGCCAGTCAGCCCTCAGTGGGTCTGAGAGGCAGTGTGAAAGTCTGTCTGATGCACAAACCCAAGGCCTATTGAATTCCTTTTGGGAAGAAGATGCATAAAACTTGGGGAAGGGGTGATTCAAAAGGAAGTCTCCAGAGGATGCAACACTTGATGACATTTTTACAATTCAGTGTGAACTTGGAAATGTCAAGATTTCAACATGAGAGGCTAGAGCGATCTTACAGCAGCATTCTTACATTGCTTTACATGCATTCAACCTGGATCCAATTTTAGGCATCTTCTATGGCCTCCCAAGCACCAACAAGAGTGACTCTTGAGTAAAGAGCTGAAAATAATTTCTGAACACTGCCTAGTGTTGTCCCCAAACCAAGCAAACCATAAAAAAATTTTTCAACATGCAAAAGTCTTCACCTATTAATCTTTCTTTCCTCCTTATTTTTATTTTTATTTATTTATTTATTTGGCTTAGTTACAGCCTTGCCTCTAAAATGGACAGAGAAGAAAAGTTAAGTTCATAACTCTATTGGGATTATTATGCTCCTTAGGATAAAAATGTTCGACTATTTCTACTACCTGTTTGTACAACAAAATTTTTATTAACCATTTGTGCCCATAGTAGTAGCTACTTGTATTATGACTTGAGTTTCGCCGTACATCAGGCACATTTCAAGTTCTCAAAAGCCTGGGCTAGAGGCTCACTGGACTACAGGCTACCCTGGAAAGTTCTACTTCAGGGCAATGTTGCTTACAACACCAACTTCCCTGTATTCTTTTTTGTTTTGGTTTGGTTTTTGGGCCACACCCTGTGGTGCTCAGGGATTACACCTGGCTCTGTGCTCAGAAATCACTCCTGGCTCGGGGACCATATGGGACGCCAGGGATCGAACTCAAGTTGATCCTGGGTCAGCTGCATGCAAGGAAAATACTCTACCGCTATGCTACCACTTGGCCTCTTCTTGGTACTTTTTCTCAGACCAGAAACTCCATTGTTTCCTCTATGGTTTTGATGAGAGTAATAATTACATTAGCAATAATGATGATGATTCACATTGTTGAGCTCAAATGACTTTGCCAGGAGCTGTGCAAAAGTCTTCCCATGTCTGGAAGATACATTCACTGATAAGTTTTCTTTTTCTTCTTCCCCCTCCCAGCCTCTAAATTCAAGAGGAAAGAGGCCACTGGTCAGATGGTGTTGCAGGGTCAGAAGTCAAATCAGTCAAATCAGAGGGGCTGAGAACAATTCTAAAGACTAAGGGCTAGAGAAATGGTATAGGGTGAAGGCACTTGCCTTGCATCCTGCTGACTGAGTTTCATCTCCTGCCCTGCATATGGTCCCCTGAGCACTGTCAGGAGTAATCCCTGAGCACAGGTCTAAGAGTAAGGTGATGAGCACTACTAGGTGTGGCTCCCAAACCTATGATTAAAAATTAAAAGGCTTAAGTACATGCAAAGGTCCTGGGTTCCATCCTCCAGCATCACTGGTGGCTCTCATTATCACTGGGACCTGAAGCACATCATCACTGGGCCCCAGAAGCACATCTTTATTCAGCCACCAGGCTCACACAGTTGAGCTGAGGGTCACCAGGAGTGAGCTTTGGTACCACTGGGCACTGTTTGGTTCCCCCTATGCCACACTAAATCCAACCTGAATGGAGACCAGTTCATTTGTCATTAGCTTCACTGCTGTTGTGCTCCAGAAGAGATTATGCTGGATCTCACTGAAGGGGAGAAGGGAGAAGAGAAGAAAAGGCAGGTGAGAGGGGAACAATTAGTGGGAACTCACCAGACTGCAAATAGGAAAAAGGTCAAAAAGCCCTTTGGAGAACAGAAACAAAACTCCACTCCCTGACAAGAATCCCAGGGAGGCAAAATCTGTGTCCCATAGGAGACTAGACTAGTTCTTGCCTCCTGGAATACAAGCTTGTGGTTCTCAAGCATGGTCCAGCAGTGATAGGTATCACTGACCTTTACAACTTGGCAACTGGGCCTGTACTAGTCCACATGGTGTCTAGGTGGAGAGACAGTATAGGAGTTGAGTCTTAAACTTGCATGGGGCTGTAAGTCATTCCTATTACCCTGAATGGAACTAATTCCCAGAACCACATCAGGGGTCACTCCTAATGGAAGGGCTTTGATTTATTTGGTTTTTGTTCCTCTTTGGTTTTGGGGTCATTTCCAGCAGTCCTCGGAGCTTACTCCTGACTCTGCTCTCAAGGGTCACTCCTGGCAGGGTTTAGGGGACTCACACGCTTAGGATGCTGGGATCAAACCAGGGTTGACTGTGTGCAGGGGTCACAGAGTCAGGAACAGTCCTGGAGCACTGTCTTTGTACTCTGAGAACAACAATAAAAGCCAGCCCCCCCCCCAAAAAAAACTCTTCTTCATATAAAATAATTTATTATTGAGTTGTTATATTACTAGTAAGAGCTGAATCAAGCCCCCACATCCCCAGATTCATAGCCTGAAACCCTTATCTCATACCTTGGAATGGGGTGTTCTGAGATGGGGTCTTCTAAAAGGCAGTTAAAGAAAGTCTTAAAGACATGAGTCCTGGCAGGAAAAGAACAAGAGACACCCACATTTCCTTACATCTACTCAGTACAGAGGGGTCAGGGCAAGGAGCAGTTGCTTGCAAGCCCGGAGAGAGAACACAAAGAAAACCAACCTGCCTGCATTTTCACCAGGGACTTTCTGTCCCCAGACCTTCAAGTATATAAATTCTGTGCTCCAAGGGGCCCGGTCTTGGGGCTTGGAGATGGGACTTTCCCAAATTCCCAAGGTCCTGTGCCTTGGGAATGCCTGTACCCAGGCCTTCCAGAGCCCCTGCAGACATAGCTGAGAGTCATACCCAATTCCACTGTTTGCCTCCTTCTATCAGGTTACAGAAAGCCTTGGGCACCTGAAAAAGCAATTTTGGAGGGAGGCATAGAAGGGCTTGCTTTGCATACCTGTGTGTCTGTGAGCCTGTGTGCACCTGTGTGTGCCTATGTTTGTCCCTATGTGCACTTGTATGAGTGTCTCTCTGTGACACTCTAAGTCAGGGGTCTCAAACTCAATTTACCTGGGGCTGCAGGAGGCAAAGTCGGGGTGAGGCAGGGCTGTATAAGGAATTTTACAAAAAAAAAAAGTCCTCAAACATCATTATTAATGATTTTTCATTATTTCTTCTGAACATGAATAGAACATTGAGTGAAGATCATGAACAGTTCTTCTGAACATGGCACCTTTTGTCTATTCCTTGCTGCCAGAGACTTGACAGCACGTCTTCTCACAAATCTGAACCACATTTGGCTTTAGAGAGGAAGCAGTTGAGACCCTCAGTATGGCTTGAAGATGATCATCATTAAGTCTAGACCTGTACTTTGACTTATTGAAGTTCAATGTGGAAAATAACTTTTCACACAAATATGTGCTCCCAAAAAGGCACATGGTGCGCTTGAACATTCAGGAAAGCTCAGGGAAGCTGTGGGGGGAGCAATTCTCTCAAAAATTGCCCATGCATGTCTGCTTTTCCACTAATCTCCCTGAACTTGGCTTTGAGATCAGTGTTGCATTGCAGGTCAATGAGCTTCATTTTGAAGCACAGGAGGGGCATCTTGCACATCAAAGGAAAAGGGGTCCACCAAAATTTGGAAAGTGGCTCTGTGCTTTTTGAAGTCTGCAAATCTGTGATCAAATTCCTTCTCTAGCTTAAGAATAGCATCAACATATTTCTCACCACTGAATGGTATGCCTGCATCCACAAGTTCCTTGCATGCTGGGAAATGGCAAAGGTTTGTCTGAGAAAGCTGGGATTACCATAACACAAGTTTTGTGGAGAAAGCGCTCACGTTGTCATAGGCAGCACTGATAAGCTGCCCTGGGCCTTGTAACATCTTGTTTAGTACATTCAGCTTATGTGTGATGTCAACAAGAAAAGCTAAGTCCATGAGCCATTTGTGATCACTGAACTCAGGAACAGCATTCCCATCCTTCTCCAAGGCTTTCACTTCTTTTCTCAACTCAAAAATCTTTTCAGGACATTTCCCTTGATGAGCCAACGTACCTCAGTGAAATAGAGCACATCTCCAGATTCTGACTCCATTTCCTCTAAAAAAGCATGGAACCTTCCATGTTTTAAGCCCCTGTATCTGATTTGGTTGATGCATTTCACAACAACAGACATCACATTGTCACATGGCAGACATTTACTGCAAAGGGCCTGCTGATGGATAATTCAGTGAAGGGCAATGGCCTCCTCTTCAAGTGTTTTTTGAACAAGTGCCACAGTTCATTTTTCCTCCCTGTCATCGATGGCACTCCATCAGTTATTATTCCAACAAATCTCTTCCATGGCAAACCTGCATTCTCAATTGCATCACACAGATGCCGAAATATCTCATTAGCAGTGGTCTGGCCATGCATTGGAATTATTGTGAGTAGCTCCTCTGTCAATTCAAAATTGCAATCAACACCACAGACATAAATTGTGAGCTGCACAGTGTCCGTTATATCTGTGCCCTCATCAAGAGCAACTGAGTATGCATCAAAATATTTGGCTTTCTCACACAGTTGATGATAAATGTCACTTGACATGTCAGAAATGCCCTCTGCCACAGTGTTGGCAGAAAGGCTGATTTTGCTAAACTGACTTTTCTTTTCCAGACAGATAATACTTGCATCCTGTAACATGCATTTTTTTTTTAACAAACTCTCCTTCTGTGAATGGTTTCCCTGCCTTAGCAATCATCTCACTAACCATGTAACTAGCTTCGACTCATGCAACATTCTCTTTGGTTGCTTTCTTGAAGAAATCTTGTTGCCTCATTAGACATGTTTTAAGACTGGCAACCTGCTTGACTCTCTCATTTCCTTGATATTTTGCATATTCCTCAGCATGTTTAATTGAATAATGGCGTTTCAAGTTGTATTCCTTGTGCACTGCAACTTATCTGAGCAAATAAGACATGTGGGGATGCCTCTGTGCTCAACAAAGAAATACTGCGTCTCCCACTTTTCCTGAAATTGTCTGTGCTAGTCATCAATCTTTCTCTTCACTGCAGGCTTTGATGAAGGTATGACAAAATCTAACTTTGTAATAAACTTCTCTCCCTTCTCTCCCTTAGGCCTCCGATAATGCAAGGGACAGCAGGCAGGAGCAGCAGAAATGACATCTGCGCTAGGCGCAAAGTATTCGCGATTATTCGCTTACCGAATATTCACAATAAAAAATCGCATTAATAAGAAAAAAAATCACAAAAAATCGCATTAAACATGTGCATACCCCGAACGGAACTGCTCAGGGTATGCAAATGTTTAATGCGATTTTTTTTTACTAATTTTTTTTTGGTTTTTGGGCCACACCTAGCGTTGCTCAGGGGTCACTCCTGGCTGTCTGCTCAGAAATAGCTCCTGGCAGGCACGGGGGACCATATGGGACACCGGAATTTGAACCAACCACCTTAGGTCCTGGATCGGCTGCTTGCAAGGCAAACGCCGCTGTGCTATCTCTCCGGGCCCACTAATGCGATTTTTATTGTGATTATTCGGTAAGCAAATAATCGCGAATACTGTGATATTTGAAGGCTGGCCACGGGCCACAAAATGTTGTACAGAGGGCTGCAAATGTCCCGTGGGCCACAAGTTTGAGACCCCTGCTCTAAGTCTTGGTGTATATCCATGTGTATGTCTCTTTGTGTGCATCTGTGTTTCCGTGTCTTTGTGTGCATTTGCGTATGTCTGTGTACTAGTATGTGTCTTGTGTGTGTGTGCCTTTGTGTTCCTGTGTACATCTGTGTGTGCACCTGTGTGTACCTTTGTGTGCCTTGTATCTCTCCGTGTGCCCGTGTATACCTGTGCTTGTGTATGTGTGATTTTCTGTGTGTACACTGCTGGCTCTGTTTTTATGGTGCAGGAACTTTATTGTTTTGTACCCAGCTTTATCCTGAGTGTCCGAAAATCCTGAAATGTAACTGGCACTCACTACACAAGGTAGTTGAATAACTAAATGAGAGAAGGCTTCCAAGATCACTCATGTGCCATTAAGGCCCTGTAGGATTTGACCCAGATAGATGGTACTGTTCACAAGTCAGTGGGATCCTACAAGTTCTGTAGATTCCTGAGGGTCAAAATTTTGTGAACTGTTAGCACAGAATTTCTTGGTGATCATCTGTTCCATAAACTGAGGAAATAGAGAGATTCCAGTGCCTGTATTTGCATTCAGTTAAATTGGCATGAAATGGTGTCATGGAGATTATACCTGGCTAATAAGAAAGAATCACGGGATTACTTAGATCTTAAGAGTTTAATAAATGAGGGGCCGGGCGGTGGTGCTAAAGGTAAGGTGCCTGCCTTGCCTGCGCTAGCCTTGGATGGACCACAGTTCGATCCCCCGGTGTCCCATATGGTCCCCCAAGCCAGGAGCAACTTCTGAGCACGTAGCCAGGAGTAACCCCTGAGCATTACCGGGTGTGGCCCAAAAATCAAAAAAAAAAAAAAAGAGTTTGATAAATGATGCTTATGAAAACCAAGTGACCTCCTTATACACTGCACAAACTAGAAAAGTGTGTGGGGGGGTAGCATGTGAAAGAATTGGCCTCAAAGTCCAGAGTTATAGTCTCTTTGTGAGCAGTAACTAAGGTTAATGCAAGCACCTTCTTTCATGTTGTTGATGTTACTCTGATTATACTGAACAGGCAGCTGATTTTGCTTTTAGTTCACTTTGACTTGATAGTGGCCTAGGAGTTGGTATAGAATTTTTTGCATATCTGCCTTTGGGAAACAATAGTCTAAATCAATTCTTAAACTTTTCCCTTTTAAAATATGCTCGTGTTAATTTAGAGTGTTCCTAAAGTGCTAACAACTATGATAGAAACTGCCTTTAGGCTGAACCTAAAAGGCAGCCCAAACCTAACTAGAGATTGGGTAAAAGGAGAAAAATCTAGATGTTTTCCTCCAACAATAGAAACATTTACTAATCACTGATCAGTTACTATGCTGAGTTCTTTCCATGTATTACAGACTGAATTGTATCCCTTCCTTAGAATCATAAATTGAAGTCCTAGCCTCCAAAGTGAAAGAATTTGGAAATGGGACTTTGGAGAAGTTAACATGAGATCACAAGGGTGGGGCTGCTATGAAATGATTAGTGCCTTGATAAGAGAGGATACTAGAGATTTTGTTTCCTCTAGGCCAAGTGAGCAAGGAGGCAGCCATCTGGAAGCCATCTGGAAGCCAAGAGAATCTGCTGGTCCCTGAATCTTGGACTTCCCAGTCTTCAGAAATAAAAGATTCATGCCTACTTTTCAACTACCCTGCCCTTCACAACTATGGTATTTTGTTTAGGGGCCTGAACTAATAAATGTCACATGATGATTTCAAATTATCCCAACAACTTTGTAGTGTCTATTATTTCTCCATGTCACAGATGAGGAAGCTGAGACTTGAGAATTTGAGGACTTTTCAAAATCACACAAAACTGGAATAACAGTAACTGGAACTAACAATAATTAGTTTATAAGGTTTATGAGTAAAGGTTTGCACACTGAGAAACAACTTCCTTCCAAGTCCTTATGTTTGATAACAAATGAGAATAATTCCTTCCATCTATGGTGAAGGTCCTAGTGTTAATGCCAATAGAAGGACTTATAAGTACTTCCCAATCAGAATTATGATATTATTTCCAATTTACAGTGATAATATTAAGTCTCATAAAGATTAAATAATTTCAATAGAGATTAGGTAGAAGGGACACCTCAGTAATGCTTAGGGACTGGGCGGGGGTTCTGCTGGCACAATACTGGACTTCACTGAGTAAACCTGGCTTGACACTCAAGCCAATGCTCATCTTTGTTTGTATGGAGCATGGACTCCTGGGAGGTCTTGAGTTACTGGGAATACAAATTCTATATGGGGCCGGAGAGATAGCATGGGGTTAGGGTGTTTGCCTTACATGCAGAAGGACGGTGGTTTGAATACTGGCATCCCATATGGTCCCCTGAGCCTGTCAGGAGTGATTTCTGAGTGTAGAGCCAGGAGTAATGCCTGAGCGCTGCCAGGTGTAACCCAACCCCTCCAAAAAAAAATTCTATATGAACAAGAGAAGCTAAGATATGGGTCTCTGGACCCTTAAATCTTAGCTCCTAGCTAGCCAGCTGTGTGATTTGGAGCAAGTAAATGAACCTCTCTATGTTCTCCTAGGTTCCTCATTTAAAATTTATATTAAAATATAATATTAAAATCATTTACACTCTAGTGTTTGTTAAAAGCATTTGTTAAAACATTAATATCTAGTAACTGATGTTTATTATGCTTCTAACAAAATGCTTAACAGAATACACAGAAAATACTCAATGTCTACTAACTATAGCTGTCACTGGATTTTTCATCACCCAGATATCTGATACATGGTGCACTTGTTGAGTGAGATAAAGAAATACATGCCCTCCTCCCCTTCCCTTTCATGTTGCTTTTGCTGCCTTGTCTGGGGGTTTTCATACTTGGTTAAGGTATGTGGGAAATTGGGCTTATGGTGTGGAACTGGGGTCTCATTGACAATGCTCTGGAATCATACCTGACCATATGGGCTGGTGTCAGGAATTCCACTCAAGACCTCATGCCTGTGAAGCAGGTGCTTTTACCAGGGAACAATATTCCCAGACTTAAGCAAAGGTGTTAACAGAAAATTCAAATCTAGGGGCTGGAGAGATAGCCTGGAGGTAGGGCATTTGCCTTAATCCAGAAGGACAGTGGTTCGAATCCTGGATTCCCATATGGTCCCCCGTGCCTGTCAGAGCCAGGAGTAACCCCTGAGCACTGCCGGGTGTGACCCCCCCAAAAAAACAAAAACGAAAACGAAAACAAAAAAAAATAAAATTCAAAACTAAAAGCACAGAGAATGAATCCCTGTGTTGTTGTTGTTGTTGTTGTTGTTCTTTTTTTTTTTTTTTTTTTGGTTTTTGGGTCACACCCGGTGATGCTCAGGGGTTACTCCTGGCTATGCGCTCAGAAGTCGCTCCTGGCTTGGGGGACCATATGGGATGCCGGGGGATCGAACCGCGGTCCATCCAAGGCTAGCGCAGGCAAGGCAGGCACCTTACCTCTAGCACCACTGCCCGGCCCTGTTCTTCTTTTTTTTTTTTTTAATTTTTAGGCCACACCCAGCAGCACTAAGGAGTCACTCCTGGCTCTGTGGTTTGAAATCACTCTTGGCAGGCTCTGGGTACTATATGGGATGCTGGGGATCAAACCTGGGTCTGCTGCGTGCAAGGCAATGCCCCCTACCCACTGTGGTTCCCTAACATTCTTTTTTAAGATAGTATTTATCATCTCCAAGTATATGCCTCCCTCAGATCATGCAACAACTAAATGTAAATTTACATTTCTAGATAACTTGAAAGATATGAAAAAAAATTTTCAGGGCTCACTTTAGGTAGTATAACTGCTAAAATTTGAATGATTCAAAGAAGATTACCGTGGCCCCAGTGCCAGAATGACACGCAAATTAGACAAGTGTTTTGTGCTTCTCAAAACAAGGGAACATTCCGGGAGTCTAGCAGTATGGGGTTCGGCAGGCCCCCGCCATGCTGGAGGCCTTCTTAATCAGGCCTGGGGGGGGTTTCGGGACTTGGGTAACCCCAGCACCCCTCTACTGCCTTGGTCCAGTTCTCCAGGGCTTCCCTGGGCCACATGCCTGGGCAAGCCGGTGAGTTGGGCCCCTTGGTGGAGCTTGAAGGTACCCTAGGCTTTCCCCCATTATCCATTCAGCTCCTTAGGGAGGGTCTGGGTGGGGCTCTGAACTTCTGGCCTCCCAGCTTCTTGAAGGATCTCTCTCCTTCCTGGGAGCCGGGAGTCTAGCAGTATGGGGTTTGGCAGGAGGCCTTCTTAACCAGGCCTGGGGGGGGTGAGGGACTTGGGTAACCCCAGCACCCCTCTACCACCTTGCTCCAGATCTCCAGGCCTTCCCTGGGCCACATGCCTGGGCAAGCCGGTGAGTTGGGCCCCTTGGTGGAGCTTGAAGGTACCCTAGGCTTTCCCCCATTATCCATTCAGCTCCTTAGGGAGGGTCTGGGTGGGGCTCTGAACTTCTGGCCTCCCAGCTTCTTGAAGTCACTGGTAATCTCTTTCCAGTCTATATTTTCAAAATCGCATGGAGGCTACTGCCCCTGCGCGCACAAGAAACATTAATAGGGGCCGGGAAGGTGGCGCTGGAGATAAGGTGTCTGCCTTGTACGCGCTACCAAGGAACGGACCGCGGTTCGATCCCCCGGCGTCCCATATGGTCCCCCCAAGCCAGGGGCGATTTCTGAGCACATAGCCAGGAGTAACCCCTGAGCGTCAAACGGGTGTGGCCCAAAAACAAAACAAAACAAACAAACAAAAAAAAGAAACATTAATAGTACTCACTATCATTGAATTATGTTTTTATGTATGCAGAATGTCCATTTTGTACTCTGCCCTTTTGCATACCCTTTCAAAAGATCATATTTCTCTTTAACTTCCTTAACCCCTATCATCATTACTCCTCATTTACCCTTTCTTTTTTTTTTTTTTTTTTTGGTTTTTGGGCCACACCCGGCGGTGCTCAGAGGTTTCTCCTGGCTGTCTGCTCAGAAATAGCTCCTGGCAGGCACGGGGGACCATATGGGACACCGGGATTTGAACCAACCACCTTTGGTCCTGGATCGGCTGCTTGCAAGGCAAACGCCGCTGTGCTATCTCTCCGGGCCCCCCTTTCTTTTTTTTTTTTTTTTTTTTTGGTTTTTGGGCCACACCCTGTGAAGCTCAGGGGTTACTCCTGGCTATGCGCTCAGAAGTTGCTCCTGGCTTCTTGGGGGACCATATGGGACGCCGGGGGATCCGCGGTCCGTCCTAGGCTAGCGCAGGCAAGGCAGGCACCTTACCTCCAGCGCCACCGCCCGGCCCCTCATTTACCTTTTCTAACTTAAGTACTGTAGAGTCCTAAGTCACAGACCAAAGTGGTGTCCTGGAGTTAACACCCACCCAACTATTTTAAAAGGCATAAAAAGGACACTTATGTCTTTTCAACATTTTATGGGGGTTTTCTTTGACGGCTATAACTTTTGCTGAATATTTTCTTATACAGTGACGATCCCCCCCCCATTTTTTTTTATCTTCTCTTTGTGAACTGCTCAATATGGAATTTGGTGTGAAAGAATCCCTCAGTTTAATGCTTATGTTTGAACCAAGTCATGGGTATTGTTGGAAATGTTCTTACGCTCCCATATACTCTGATAGCGCCACATGGCTTTATTTCTTGTTTGCTTAGGCACACTAAAATGGAAAAATACTATACATACCAATAAGTTCTTATCTAATAGAGATGGGAACACACAAATCTTGTAGTGCAATTTCTTCTCATAATTCAAAAAAAAAACACAAAAATCTTGTAGTGCAATTTCTTCTCATAATTCAAAAAAAAAAAAACAAGGGAACATTGGCCAACAAAAACAAACTTAGGCTCTGACTAGAGAATTGAGGTTTGCAGAGGGCAGGCATAGACAGGAAGAGCCAATGGACAATAGTGGAGGGATATTGGTATTTTGGTGTGGGTGTGATACGGGAATATTGTACCCTTGTTCAGGGACCTTAGACCCTGAACATTGACATAAAGACCTGGCACAGACCTCAGAAGAATGGGCATTCTCCATTCACCCCTGATCTAGAGAAGACATCTACAAAACATCCAAGGTTGTATATAACATCACCTGGAGGCATTCCTCTACCAGGGAAGACCCTACAGCTGCTCTGACATCGATCTACTCAAAAGAGACTTCCCTTAACACTGAAAAGACTTAACAAGAACAATGACCTGCTTACTGAACAGGGCTTGCTGTATTGCCCCTTAATGGTGAGGTTTGTCTATAACATCACCTGGAAGCAATCCTCTACCACGGAAGACCCTACCACTGCTCAGACATCGACCTGCTCAAAAGAGACTTCCTTTAACACTGAGAAGACAAGAACGACCTGCTTACAGGACAGGGCTTCCTGCATTGCCCTTTAAAGGTGAGGTGAAACGAGAAGACGCTCCACATCATGACTTCAATGTAGGATATGCAGATTCCAGGATTTTTAATACAGAAACATGATACCAACAACAGAGACTGTGAGAAAAGTGTGTTGGCACTACGGACAATGTCTTGGATTAGACAATCTAACTTGCCTGGAGCCTAGAGTTGGGCTTATGCCAGGAAACTTCAGGGGTAGGATCTCTTTGTATTTAGGCCAAGGTTATTCCTTTCCATGCCTCTCATATTTTGGTGGGCCTATGCAAACAACAATTGCCACTCTAACACCATTTTTACTGTGCTCCTTTGACTCTAATCCTTAAAAAAAAACCACTTAAAATTTGAGGTTAACTTAAGCTAATATGCATGTACATGGAAATGTAAAAAATACTATGCCTCTAATGTTTAAGAAGTTATGTAAGTTTTATGGCTTTAGATTGCCTTGTGTGCTGTTAAGAAATATTATAATGTGTTACAATCTGGGGACTTGAGGGACAAAGTAATTGTACATGGATTCTGTTTTATTTATCTTAACGTTCTTTGGCTGAAAGTTCAAAGTTAAGATATCAGCAAGGGGACTTCTTCTGAGAATTATGTTATGGGTGATTGTCCTTCCACTGTAACTTTATCTTGTCCTCTTTCTTTGCATCTTTTCTTCTCATAATTCAAAAAAAAAACAAAAAAAAAACAAGGGAACATTGGCCAACAAAAACAAACTTAGGCTCTGACTAGAGAATTGAAGTTTGCAGAGGGCAGGCATAGACAGGAAGAGCCAATGGACAATAGTGGAGGGATATTGGTATTTTGGTGTGGGTGTGATACGGGAATATTGTACCCTGAAACCCTTACATTCCTGTAAATCATTGTTACCTACTTTTAAAAAGTTAGTTTGGGGACTGGAGAGATAGTACAGCATATACTCCTTGCCCACTGCAGATCTGGTTCAATCTGGTTTAAGTACCACATATGGTTCAGCTCCCTGAGCACCACTAGGAATGACCCTGAGCACAGAGATAGGAGGAAACTCATACACTGCTGGGTATAATCCACCCCAGATTTATACATACATACATACATACATACATACATACATACATACATACATACATACATACATACATAAAAATATACAAGTGCCAACACATTAAGATGACATACTATACACAATAAATATGATAATAAGTGTGATATTTTATACCTATGAGGCAAAAACAAAGGAGAGAGTCAGAGTTTTTGTATTCTCTGTACTGCCAAGGCTTGATGAAGGGAGCAAATATGGCTGTAGCTGTCGGAATATTTCTTGTGCCTAAGTCATTATATGAGTAGAGAAAAATGCTTTCCTGAAAAAGGAATTTCAGAGATTTTTTAATTCCTCTTTTCTGAAAACCAGGATCTCTGTTTTTTCCTACAGTAATTTGAGAATCTAGACTAAGGCACTACAGGTGGGTTTGCACCCGGGCCAGAAGCACGCAGTCGGACTCACCGCCCACCTACCCGCGCTGTCTGCTGATTTCTCCTGCATACGCTCCTAAAGAAAGCTCTCCTGTTGGGCACCATGCCCTGGCTGGCCAACTAGCAACAAAGGCTGAGACTAGAGAATAACTTCGCCAATGTTGAGAAATAGTGTTACCCGGGGAGTGTTTCAGAGGAATGTTATTTCTCTCTTTGCAATCAACTCTGCCTCTTTTTTTATTTGATGGTTTTCACTTAGGAATGTCCCTGCAGCAGAACACGCTCAGCCTTGATGGTTCCTCTCCACAAATGGAGCAGACATCCTCCAGCCTCGCTCCCCCCACATACTGAGAATGCTATCTTATGCTGATAAAAACACCTCGGGGGGCGGGAAGGGGGTCTTTTCACACACCCTGGCTGTCCACAAGGCTCAATTGTTTGTCGGAATTTGTCATCATTAAGCCAGGAACAAAAATCAAGGCTACAGAGGCTTTAAAATTCAGACTGGAAGTTCTGCCCTTTTGACCTGGGAAACCTAAAGGAAGGTGAGGAGGAAGATGATAAAGAAAAATACCAGGAGTTTTGATATCTGCTACTGCGCTTCTCCCCCAACATTGTTGAGATACAAGCAGATTTTTAAAAGGCTTCAAAAGGACATTGAGGAAACTAGGAGGCACTCCTGAATTCTTGCCTGAATTCTATCAGGCTGACCATTATTGATGACAAACTTTTTTCTTTCAAATATTAAGACAAGTCTTTCTCATGAGAGCTGGAAGAAACTGAAAAGCACTCAGCAGAGCTAGAACAATAGTGCAGATGCTTTCCTTGCAAGGAGCCTACATAGGTTCAATCCTTGGCACCTAGAGAGGTCCCCTAAGCACCAGTAGACATAACTCCTGAGTATACAGATCCAGTCCTGAGCATCACTGGGTGTGAGCCAAAAATAATAATAAAAAAAAAAGACAGGAAGAAAGAATAAAGAAAGAAAGAAAGAAAGAAAGAAAGAAAAAGAAAGAAAGAAAGAAAGAAAGAAAGAAAGAAAGAAAGAAAGAAAGAAAGAAAGAAAGAAAGAAAGAAAGAAAGAAAGAAAGAAAGAAAGAAAGAAAGAAAGAAAGAAAGAAAGAGAGAAAGAAAGAAAGCAATAATGAAGAAGAAAAGCACTGAAAGAAAGGAAGAAGAAAAAAGTTGAAAAGATAAAGGAAAGGGAGGGGAGGGGAGAGGAGAGGAGAGAAGGGGAGGGAGGGAAGAGAAGAGGAGGAGAGAGGAGAGAGGGAAGGGGAGAGGAGAGAATGGGAGGGGAGAAAAGGAAAGGAGAGGAGGAGAGAGGAGGGAGAAGAGGGGAGAGTAGAGGAGAGGAAAGGAGGGAAAGAGAGAAGAGGGTAGGGTAGGGTAGGGTAGGGGGAGAGAGGCAGGGAGAGAAGAGAAGAGAGAAGGGGAGGAAAAGGGAGGGGAGAGGTGGAAAGGGGAGGAGAGGTGGAGGGGAGGAGAAGAGAGGAGGGGAGAGGTAGAGAGAGGAGGGGAGAGATAGGGAGGGGAGGGGAGAGGTAGGGAGGGGAGGGGAGAGGAGGAGGGAAGAGGAAAGTCTATTTCTGACTTGTTTTAACCTGTTCATTTCTGTAACTCCTGTTTCCTGCTTCAAAGAGTTTCTCTTTCCCTGACCCCCACCTCCAAAAGCGTTCTCTTTATATAAACCACTATTTTACTTCCTTGACTTCTCCACTTTGCTCTCAGTAGGATTGAGAGTCAGCATCTCTCAGTTCAAAGAATCCATGTTATAGTCTGCAAGGGGCATGCTGCACATCCAGATACAGGGGTTCATAAGCCTAGGACTGGTCTAGGCCCAAACCTCTTGCAGGAGAGATGGTACCTACCATGGTGAAAGGTGCCTACCTTACATGTAGCAGACCAGAGTTCAATCCCCAGTACATTCTATGGTCCCCAGGAGTGATTCCCTGAAAATAGAGCCAGAAGTAAGCCCTGGGCACAGCCAGGTGTGCCCCCTGCCCCAAAACCCAACAAAATAAAACAAAACCAAATTCATTACTTCCTTCCTCAATTTCTCTCACTCCTATTACAGCTTCTCTGGTCCTCTCCCTCCTCATCTGCCTCTGGGACATCCCAAGATACCTCGATCTCCTCCATCCTCCAAGGCCACATCCTTTTCTTGCTTCTATGGCCTTAATTTATGCTTTGTTCATCTTTCACTTCATCTCTCATTTTCATACCTCCTAGTCCTGTCCTGGCATCTTCAGACACTTCCCCTCCCATTAGTCTTGACTCTAAACTTTTCCCACTGGCAACCACTTCCTGAATCTCATGATTAAACAACATGTGTACCACCAAAACCACATGGATTCATGATGTGCTTAATTTTTGAAATCATTTTTTGGCCGCTGTATATGTAGAAACTTTTTGTTGCTGTCAAATGTTTTTGTAATCCTCATGTTCATGGGGGGTGAGTTCATGGAGAGTGTTGTGATCACTCAGTGCAAGAACCTTTGCTCTTAAATAAATCTGAGCATCCATTGCTTAAACCTCTCTAATGGTCCCTAGGCCCCTAATGGCAGAGTCTGCACAAAACCCTTCACCTCCTCACTCAATTCTTTGCTTCCTGCTCAATTATTCCTCAGCTAACAAGCAAGAGTACTTACCCAGCATGTATGAGGGTCTGGGTTCAGTCACTGATATTGAAAAACAAACAGGCAAACAAGCAATGTTGGCTTAAGATGCTTTGTTCAGTGATGTCTGTAACTAGACGTCATTACCAAGTCAGCAAAATGAAAAGCAGTTTCTGACCCAATAAAATCCATTGCCCCCAGTTATCATTCCAAAGCCACTTTAGGCTAACTAGGTGTCTCCTGCTCAACCCTCAATTTTCTGATTCCATGTTTTCACATCAGTTCTAGGAGGTACAGATAATTTCAAATGACCCTTGATAATGGCCATTGTGGCTGGTGAGGGAGAGATATTGGCACTCTGGTAGTGAATGTGGTGTGGGTAACATTGCACCCACAAAGCATTAAAAAATTGTCCTATTCTAAATCAATAATTCCATAATTAATTGAAAAATTATTAAGAACAGAACAAATATGACCTTTTGGCATTGAAGATGATGAAATAGGGTGAATAGATTTTCAAAGTCAGAATTCTAGGACAGAGGCACTGAGTAGAGGTATTCAGGGATCAGCTCTGGTCATTAAGCCTTTTTTATTGGAAGTCACGTGCTCCTTCAGAGAGAAGTTTCAGGCCCTGGTCTCATCTGATGACAACTGACTCATCCTGCCCAGACAAACATATTGGATTTGTACCAGAAAATTCCTTATGAATATGCAGTGGTCAGAAAACCTTCATTTGTTATTCAGAACACTTTTTCCCAATGATAGATGATTTTTTTTAAGTATGTGTTCATAAAACAGCTAGAGATTTAGCTTTAGCTTTAGATTTAGGTTTATCAAGAGATGACTTGGGGGGCTGGAGTGGTGGCACAGTGGTCGGCGTTTGCCTTGCATGCATCTGACCTAGGACAGACAGCAGTTTGATCCCCCCGGCGTCTCATATGGTCCCCCAAGCCAAGAGCGATTTCTGAGTGCATAGCCAGGAGTAACCCTTGAGCATCACCAGGTGTGGCCCCAAAACAAACAAACAAACAAACATAAAGAGATGACTTGGAGATCTAGATTCAAAACATGATCTAAAGCAATGTTTCTCAAACTTTTTCTATTTGCCACCCCTTTTGCCAAGAAATTTTTATGTGACCCTCAATATACAAAATAGGCATACAAATCAGACATTTGCTGATAACAGATCATAAATTTATTTTAAACTGGTCCCACCATCCACAAAATAATACTGTGATTTGCATTTGAAGAATATTTTAGGGCTTGATAAGTGTCCTATGTTAGTGTTTCTTGTGTATGCTGTACAAGCATTTGCCTGCAACAAAAACAGACCTCCAGCTACATAAGAGTGTGAATACACTTTCTCCTCTCCTCAGTTCATGTCAGCCACATCACCCTACTCATTTCACAACACTTGTTGACTAAGTGATATTTGATCTTCTTACTTGTCTTTGGTCTTTCTCACGAGCTCTGCTGCATGAGGGCAGGAACATCACTGTGACTGTTTGTAGCTCTATCTTGGAACCTAGGATAGTGGTCAGCATATGAACTACATTAAGACATATGTATGGGAGAAATATATAAGCAAAAAGAGGAGGTGAAAATTTAAGCATTAGGGAATGTGATTAAAGAAAGCTATGCAATGTAGCTTACTCTTTCTTTCCTTTCTTTCTTTCCTTTCTTTCTTTCTTTCCTTTCTTTCTTTCTTTCTTTCTTTTTTCTTTCTTTCTTTCTTCTTTCTTTCTTTCTCTTCTTTCTTTCTTCTCTTTCTTTCTTTCCTTTCTTTTCTGGGGGGGGAGGGGTCACACCCAACAGTGCTCAGGGTTTACTCCTGGCTCTATGCTCAGAAATCGCTCCTGACAGCTCAGGGGACCATATGGATGCCGGGATCTCGAACCACCATCTTTCTGCATGCAAGGCAAATGCCCCACCTTTATGATATCTCTCCAGCCCCCTCCCCAATTTCTTTTTTTTTTGGTGTAGTTTAACCTTTCTTTGTAGGCATTGCATGCAATGAGAGCTCCAACTCCCTTTTTCCCCTCTTCTGACTCAGGTACTAAGGTCAGCCATGTGGTGGCCCATTCTCCAGGCTATATTGTTGAATTCTTGACAAGGATACAGAGGTGAGCTCTGAGGGCAGAGCTTCAAAGGAAACACACTATAAGGCTGACATCAACTGCATGCACCATAGTAATTTCTTATGCCAGTTGGTGATATTAAGTCTTCTCTCTAGAGCAATATCTATCTCCAGAAAAATTTGTCAATTGTTCTCCAATCCCCAAGGGTTCCACCTAAGTGTTTCACAGCCACTCAAAAGTCTCACCCATTTAAGGTATCAGACACTTTCTTTTAGGGCCCACAGATGTGTTCTATGTCTTTCTTTTTTTTTTTCCTCCACCACCCCCCTGATTTATGTCCTTTCTGCCTAATGTGTCCCAGTACTTTTTTTTTTAAACATTTGCTTCTTATTTCCTAGCTCATAAATAAAACATAAATCTACTTTACATTTGAATAATGTGTGCTTTGCCTTAACCCAAATTCCTTGTTTTTTGTAAACCCACGTTTGGTTGGCTTTGTTGTGGCTAACACTGTGGGTTGTCTACCCAACAGCCACTTGGGGCTGCTATTCACTGAGCCCCAGGGTTGAATCTTTTTTTTTTTTTTTTTTTTTTTTTTGGTTTTTTGGGCCACACCCAGTGATGCTCAGGGGTTACTCCTGGCTATGCGCTCAGAAGTTGCTCCTGGCCTTGGGGGACCATATGGGACACCGGTGCGGATCCGAACCGCGGTCCGTCCAAGGCCTAGCGCAGGCAAGGCAGGCACCTTACCTTTCGCGCCACCGCCCGGCCCCCGGGTTGAATCTTAATGGCTGCTTCTCACTCTTTAGTCATGATTGGACTAGAAAGGACATGTAAGCCATATCAGGGACTATGAGAAATAATTAAAAGTCTACTGGGAACTTTTGAAAATATTTCCCTTTCTGATGAGAGTCACATAGAGAAAAATTGTTTTCTTTGTTTCTCTTTATCTTTTATTTTAATTATTCTTTTTCTTTTTCTTTCTTTTTTTTTTTTTTGCAACCTTTCCTTCTTTCTTCATGGAGCTACTGTAGCTTAGGGATAGGACACTTTAAATGTGGCAGCCCTCTCGTAACCTATGAGGTGATATAAACACAAGGGACAACATGCAGAAGGTGGTTGAGTGGAAGATGTAGAAGCTTTGGTTTTTAATTTCATTAGTGTAGCATATAAACAAACTCTAAGTTTTCAAGTGAATTCTGTGGCCCAATGATTTAAACCATTTTTCTTTATGGTTTAGTTACTAATAAATGTATATTTATTGAAAAAATTTTATTGATTGAGTTCCATATTTATAATGATTTCTTTGTGTGCAGAATATCTATCACCATCACAGTGTACTCATCTTCCCTCCTTCAAGAACTCCAATGCAGCTCTTTCTTTTTTCTTTCATTTAAAAATTTTTTTTACTGGATCACTGTGAGATAGAATACAAATTATTGATGGTTGGGTTTCAGTCATATAATATTCCAAAACCCATCACTTTACCATTGTTCATTACTGCCACCAATTTTCCTAGTTTCCTCCTTCCCCCTTACCTCGACCCTGCCTGTCTATCTCTATGGCAGTACTTGTCTTCACTCTCTCTTTCCTGTTTTCCTTTTAGGAACCAGGATTTGTAATGCTGTTATTGAGTTTATCATGCAAATCATTTTTACCTCCTTTCAGCACCCCAGTTCCTTGTCCAGATCTGATCATTTCCCCAACAACTATTGTCACAGTGGAATTTAAAAACAATACCTGTAGGTGGTCATCATATGCCTTCCTTGGGAAATGTCTGTCTCACTCTTCTCACCTGGTTTGTGAATGGAGTCATCGAAACTTTATAATTTCTAAGTTTTGTGACTACTTGGTTAAACTCTTTTCTGTCCCAATTGCCCTACCCACTCTCATTTCTATTGCCTTTGAGTATTATTCTCCATACCTATACCTTTTTCATAGTCTATGTTTTCCCTCTGACTCTATTTAATTCATGGTACTCTCCATGTCTATCCATGTATAAGTAGATTTAATTACTTCATTTTCTCTAACAGCTGCTTAGTATTCCATTGTGTAGTTGTAGCATAGTTTCTTTACCCATCATTTGTTCATGGACACTTGAGTTGTTTCTTTTTTCTTTTTCTTTTCTTTTTTTTTTTTTTTTTTGAGTTGTTTTTCTTGATTCTGGCTATTGTGGATAATGCTGCAATGAATATGAGTATAGATGCCTTTTCTGCATTGTGTCCTTGGGCACCTTAAATCATGTAGAAACTTAGCTTCTAGTTCCAAAAAGCTTTCTGTTGAACATCCCCTCTCCCAACTTAACAGTGTGGATGGATCTGTTCTTTGGCTGTGTTGCCTTTGGCCCTATGTAACCACTTTGCTGTATCTTTAAGTTCAACATATGAGACAGATCATTCTTCATCTATCTCTTTCTTCCTTGTTTCTGTCAGTATGATATCCTCTAGCTCCATCCATGCTGCTGTGTTCTTGATGTTGTCGTTTCTTGGAACTGCACTTTATTCCACTTGTGCATATATACCACACTATTCTTATCTTTTCATCTGTATTTGATCATTTGAGTGTTTCCATATCTTGGCTATTATAATAAATGCAGTGACAAACAAGCATGCATCCTTTCTTTTTTATTTTTTAATAACATCTTTATTTATAGCACCACGGGGACAAACACTGTTTGTACTTGGGTTTCAGTCATAAAAAGTACATCCCTTCACCAATGACATGCATCCTTTCTAATAGAATTTTTTGTCTTTTAGGGATAGATGCCAAAGAAGTAGTATAGCTGGTTGTATATGGTAGTTCTATTCACTATTTTGGAGAGAGATCTACATATAACTTTCCACAGAGATTGAATAAGACAACATTCTCACCAACAGTGGATAAGGGTTCCTTTCTCACCACAAGGCTGTCCACATTGAAGGTTTCCAAACTTTTTTTCCACATTTTTTAATCTGTTTCATCTCTCATTGGAATTGAAATGATAATTATTGTTTTAAATTCCCTGATCATGAGTGATGATGAGCACATTTTTGTATACCTGTAGGTGGTCATCATTTGCCTTCCTTGGGAAAATGTCTGTACATCTTCTCACCTGGTTTGTGGATGGAGACATCGAAACTTTATAATTTCTAAGTTTTGTGACTACTTGGTTAAACTCTTTATCTGATTATTGTGACCAAAATCTCCCATTTAGTAGGGGTTTTTTTGGTTGTTGTTGTTCTTTGCTGGTTTGGTTTTTTTGTTTCTTTCTTTGTTTGTTTGTTTTTTGGGTTTTGGGTCACACCCGGCAGTGCTCAGGGGCTACTCCTGGCTCTATGCTCAGAAATCGCCCTGGGCAAGCTCAGGGGACCATATGGGATGATGGGTTTGAATCACAGTCCTTCTGTATGCAAGGCAAATGCCTTTCCGCTGTGCTATCTCCCTGTCCCGGGTTATTCCTGACTCTGCACCCAGAAATCACTCCTGGCAGGCTCAGAGGTTCATATGAAATACCAGGGATCAAACCTGGGTCTGTCCCGGGTTGGCCGAGTGCTCTACAGGTCATTCTTTCTTTCTTTCTTTCTTTCTTTCTTTCTTTTCTTTTTTCTTTCTTTCTTTCTTTCTTTCTTCTTTTTTTCTTTTCTTTCTTTCTTTCTTTCTTTCTTTCTTTCTTTTCTTTCTTTCTTTCTTTCTTTCTTTCTTTCTTCTTTCTTTCTTCTTTCTTTCTTTCTTTCTTTCTTTCTTTCTTTCTTTCTTTCTTTCTTTCTTTCTTTCTTTCTTTCTTTCTTTCTTTCTTTCTTTCTTTCTTTCTTTCTTTCTTTCTTTCTTTCTTTCTTTCTTTCTTTCTTTCTTTCTTTCTTTCTTTGCTTTTGCTTTCTTTCTTTCTTTTTCTTTCTTTCTTTTTTAAATTTATTTAAACACCTTAATTACATACATGATTGTGTTTGGGTTTCAGTCATGTAAAGAACACCACCCATCACCAGTGCAACATTCCCATCACCAATGTCCGAAGTCTCCCTTCGCCCCACCCGACCCCAGCCTGTACTCTAGACAGGCTCTCCATTTCCCTCATACATTCTCATTATTAGGACAGTTCAAAATGTAGTTATTTCCCTAACTAAACTCATCACTCTTTGTGGTGAGCTTCCTGAGGTGAGCTGGAACTTCCAGCTCTTTTCTCTTTTGTGTCTGAAAATTATTATTACAAGGGTGTCTTTCAATTTTCTTAAAACCCATAGATGAGTGAGACCATTCTGCGTTTTTCTCTCTCTCTGACTTATTTCACTCAGCATAATAGATTCCGTGTACATCCATGTATAGGAAAATTTCATGACTTCATCTCTCCTGACAGCTGCATAATATTCCATTGTGTATATGTACCACAGTTTCTTTAGCCATTCCTCTGTTGAAGGGCATCTTGGTTGTTTCCAGAGTCTTGCTATGGTAAATAGTGCTGCAATGAATATAGGTGTAAGGAAGGGGTTTTTGTATTGTATTTTTGTGTTCCTAGGGTATATTCCTAGGAGTGGTATAGCTGGATCGTATGGGAGCTCGATTTCCAGTTGTTTTATGTTTTTTGTTTTTTTTTTTGGTTTTTGGGCCACACCCGGCGTTGCTCAGGGGTCACTCCTGGCTGTCTGCTCAGAAATAGCTCCTGGCAGGCACGGGGGACCATATGGGACACCGGGATTCGAACCAACCACCTTTGGTCCTGGATCGGCTGCTTGCAAGGCAAACGCCGCTGTGCTATCTCTCCGGGGATTTCCAGTTTTTGGAGGAATCTCCATATCGCTTTCTATAAAGGTTGAACTAGACAGCATTCCCACCAGCAGTGGATAAGAGTTCCTTTCTCTCCACATCCCCGCCAACACTGTTTATTCTCATTCTTTGTGATGTGTGCCATTCTCTGGGGTGTGAGGTGGTATCTCATCGTTGTTTTGATTTGCATCTCCCTGATGATTAGTGATGTGGAGCATTTTTTCATGTGTCTTTTGGCCATGTGTATTTCTTCTTTGTCAAAGTGTCTGTTCATTTCTTCTCCCCATTTTTTGATGGGGTTAGATGTTTTTTTCTTGTAAAGTTCTGTCAGTGCCTTGTATATTTTGGAGATTAGCCCCTTATCTCATGGGTATTGGGTGAATAGTTTCTCCCACTCAGTGGGTGGCTCTTGTATCCTGGGCACTATTTCCTTTGAGGTGCAGAAGCTTCTCAGCTTAATATATTCCCATCTGTTAATCTCTGCTTTCACTTGCTTGGAGAGTGCAGTTTCCTCCTTGAAGATGCCTGTAATGTCCTGGAGTGTTTTGCCTATGTGCTGTTCTATATATCTTATGGTTTTGGGGCTGATATCGAGGTCTTTAATCCATTTGGATTTTACCTTCGTATATGATGTTAGCTGGGGGTCTAAGTTCAATTTTTTGCAAGTGGCTATCCAATTGTGCCAACACCACTTGTTGAAGAGGCTTTCCCTGCTCCATTTAGGATTTCCTGCTCCTTTATCAAAAATTAGGTGGTTGTATGTCTGGGGAACATTTTCTGAGTATTCAAGCCTATTCCACTGATCTGAGGACCTATCCTTATTCCAATACCATGCTGTATTGATAACTGTTGCTTTGTAGTACAGTTTAAAGTTGGGGAAAGTAATTCCTCCCATATTCTCTTTCCCAATGATTGCTTTAGCTATTCGAGGGTGTTTATTGTTCCAAATGAATTTCAAAAGTGTCTGATCCACTTCTTTGAAGAATGTCATGGGTATCTTTAGAGGGATGGCATTAAATCTGTATAATGCCTTGGGGAGTATTGCCATTTTGATGATGTTAATCCTGCCAATCCATGAGCAGGGTATGCATTTCCATTTCCGTGTGTCCTCTCTTATTTCTTGGAGCAGAGTTTTATAGTTTTCTTTGTATAGGTCCTTCACATATTTAGTCAAGTTGATTCCAAGATATTTGAGTTTGTGTGGCACTATTGTGAATGGGGTTGTTTTCTTAATGTCCATTTCTTCCTTATTACTATTGGTGTATAGCAAGGCCATTGATTTTTGTGTGTTAATTTTGTAGCCTGCCACCTTGCTATATGAGTCTATTGTTTCTAGAAGCTTTTTGATAGAGTCTTTAGGGTTTTCTAAGTAGAGTATCATGTCATCTGCAAACAGTGAGAGCTTGACTTCTTCCTTTCCTATCTGGATTCCCTTGATATCCTTTTCTTGCCTAATCGCTATAGCAAGTACTTCCAGTGCTATGTTGAATAGGAGTGGTGAGAGAGGACAGCCTTGTCTTGTGCCAGAATTTAGAGGGAAGGCTTTCAGTTTTTCTCCATTGAGGATAATGTTTGCCACTGGCATGTGGTAGATGGCCTTCACTATATTGAGAAAGGTTCCCTCCATTCCCATCTTGCTGAGAGTTTTGATCAAGAATGGGTGTTGGAACTTATCAAATGCTTTCTCTGCATCTATTGATATGATCATGTGGTTTTTATTTTTCTTGTTATTGATGTTGTGTATTATGTTGATAGATTTACGGATGTTAAACCAGCCTTGCATTCCTGGGATGAAACCTACTTGATCGTAGTGGATGATCTTTTTAACGAGACATTGAATCCTATTTGCCAGGATTTTGTTGAGGATCTTTGCATCTGCATTCATCAGTGATATTGGTCTGTAATTTTCTTTTTTGGTAGCGTCTCTGTCTGGTTTAGGTATCAAGGTGATGTTGGCTTCATAAAAGCTATTTGGAAGTGTTTCTGTTTGTTCAATTTCATGAAAGAGTCTTGCCAAGATTGGCAGTAGTTCCTCTTGGAAAGTTTGATAGAATTCATTAGTGAATCCATCTGGACCTGGGCTTTTGTTTTTCGGCAGACATTTTATTACTGTTTTTTTTTTCATCAATGGTGATGGGGGTGTTTAGATATGCTACATCCTCTTCCTTCAACTGTGGAAGATTATAAGAGTCCAAGAATTTGTCCATTTCTTCCAGGTTCTCATTTTTAGTGGCGTAGAGTTTTTCAAAGTAGTTTCTGATTACCCTTTGAATCTCTGTCATATCAGTAGTGATCTCTCCTTTTTCATTTCTGATACGAGTTATCAAGTTTCTCTCTCTCTTTCTTTGTTAGGTTTGCCAGTGGTCTATCAATCTTGTTTATTTTTTCAAAAAACCAACTTCTGCTTTCGTTGATCTTTCGGATTGTTTTTTGAGTTTCCACTTCATTGATTTCTGCTCTCAGCTTTGTTATTTCCTTCTGTCTTCCTATTCTTGGGTCCTTTTGTTGAGCATTTTCTAGTTCTATTAGCTGTGTCATTAAACTACTCAGGTAAGCTCCTTCTTCCTTCCTGATGTGTGCTTGCAAAGCTATAAATTTTCCTCTCAGTACTGCTTTTGCTGTGTCCCATAAGTTCTGATAGTTTGTGTCTTTATTGTCATTTGTTTCCAGGAACCTTTTGATTTCCTCCTTGATTTCATCTCGGACCCACTGGTTATTGAGCATGAGGCTGTTTAACTTCCAGGTGTTAAAGTGTTTCTTCTGAGTCCCTTTGGAGTTCACAAATAATTTCAGAGCCTTGTGGTCAGCGAAGGTAGTCTGCAAAATTTCTATCCTCTTGATCTTATGGGTATGTTTTATGTGCCAGCATGTAGTCTATCCTGGAGAATGTCCCATGTACATTGGAGAAGAATGTGTATCCAGGTTTCTGGGGATGGAGTGTCCTATATATATCCACTAGGCCTCTTTCTTCCATTTCTCTCCTCAGGTCTAGTATATTCTTGTTGGGTTTCAGTCTGGTTGACCTATCCAGTGTTGACAAAGCCGTGTTAAGGTCCCCCACAATTATTGTGTTGTTGTTGATATTATTTTTCAGATTTGTCAACAGTTGTATTAAATATTTTGCTGGCCCCTCATTCAGTGCATATATGTTTAGGAGAGTGAATTCTTCCTGCTCTACGTACCCCTTGGTTAATATAAAATGTCCATCTTTGTCCCTTACAACCTTCCTGAGTATAAAGTTTGCATTATCTGATATTAGTATGGCCACTCCAGCTTTTTTATGGGTGTTGTTTGCTTGGATAATTTTTCTCCAGCCTTTTATTTTGAGTCTATGTTTGTTCTGACTATTCAGGTGCGTTTCTTGTAGGCAGCAGAAGGTTGGATTGAGTTTTTTGATCCATTTAGCCACTCTGTGTCTCTTAACTGGTGCATTTAGTCCATTGACGTTGAGAGAAAGAATTGTCCTGGGATTTAACGCCATCTTTATTTCAAAATTTGGTGTGTCTTTTGGGTAGTCTTGTCTTAGATTAGGTCTTTCAGTTTTTCTCTTAAGACTGGTTTTGTGTCTGTGAAGTTTCTGAGCTGTTTTTTGTCTGTGAAGCCATGTATTCTTTTGTCAAACCGGAAAGTGAGTTTTGCTGGGTATAGTATTCTGGGTGAAGCATTCATTTCATTCAGTCTTGTCACAATATCCCACCACTGCTTTCTGGCATTGAGTGTTTCTGGTGACAGGTCTGCTGTAAATCTCAGGGAAGCTTGCTTGAACGTGATTTCCCCTTTTGATCTTGCTGTTTTCAGAATTCTGTCTCTATCTGTGGGATTTGTCATTGTGACTAGGATGTGTCTTGGGGTGGTTTTTCTGGGGTCTCTTTTGGTTGGTACTCTTCGGGCATGCAGGATTTGATCACATATATTCTTTAGCTCTGGAAGTTTCTCTTTAATGATGTTCTTGACCGTTGATTCTTCCTGGAAATTTTCTTCCATCTCTGGGACTCAATGATTCTTAAGTTGTTCCTGTTGATCTTATCATAGACTTCTATTTTCATCTGTTCCCATTCTTTGACTAATTTTTCCATTGTCTGCTCATTTGCTTTAAGTTTTTGTCCAATCTCTCCTGCTGTATAGAATTGTTATGTATCTCATCTTCCACAGCACCAAGTCTATTCTCAGCTTCTGATACCCTGTCCCAGAGCTTATCCATTTTGTCATTCATTTCGTTTACTGACTTTTTCAGTCCTGTTAGTTGACATGTTATTTCAGTTTGGAGTTTTGTGATTTCTGTCTTCATATTTTCTTGGTTCTTATTAGTGTTCTGTTCAACTCGATCCATGGTTTCTTGGAGTCCGTTGAGCATCTTCCATATTGCTAGTCTAAAGTCCTTATCTGAGAGGTTGATTAGTTGGTTGGTCATTATCTGGTCCTCAGAATTGTCATCTTCATTCTCTATGTCTGATGCTGGCCTGCGTTGTTTCCCCATTGTCACACTTGTATTGTGGGTTTTTCTACGTGTTGTGGTGGTATTCATTGTCTATATGAGCAGGCAGCACACTCCTCTGGCTCCTCCCTTTCTGGATGGGCTGACTTGCCTCTAAGGGAGGGTAGTCCTCCGTGGATGAAGCCTCACACTGGGTCAAATCTTAGGCCCGAGCATGCAACAGAGAAGACAGTCCGGAGAGAAATGTTTGCTTCTGTGATATAGCGCCATTCTTAGTGTGATTTTTCCTTCTTGTTAAAATGGAGTTCTTTCCTTAGAAAGAGTGCACGGCCGCGTAGCGAAGCAGAGCAAGAGTTTCACGCAAGAGGACAGTAGACAGGCATAGACAGTTCATACTCACAGTTTTTCACAGTTGGGCCCCACTGGGCCGGTGTACTTTCGCGGATTTTCCCCGCCTGGTGTCACACACAGTGAGCCGGCTTTTGCCTCTTTCTTTCTTTCTTTCTTTCTTTCTTTCTTTCTTTCTTTCTTTCTTTCTTTCTTTCTTTCTTTCTTTTCTTCTTTCTTTCTTTCTTTTCTTTTCTTTCTTTTTCTTTCTTTCTTTCTTTCTTTCTTTCTTTCTTTCTTGCTTTCTTTCTTGCTTTCTTTCTTGCTTTCTTTCTTGCTTTCTTTCTTGCTTTCTTTCTTGCTTTCTTTCTTGCTTTCTTTCTTGCTTTCTTTCTTTCTCTTCCTTCCTTTCTTCCTTCCTTCCTTCCTTCCTTCCTCTTTTCCCTTTCTTCTTTCTTTATCCTTTCTTCTTTCTTTTTTTCTCTCTTTTTCTTTCTTCTCTCTTTTCTTTCTTTCTTTCTTTCTTTTCTTTCTTTTCTTTCTTTCTTTCTTTCTTTCTTTTCTCTTTTCTTCTTTCTTTCTTTCTTTTTTCTTTCTTCTTCTCTTTCTTTCTCTTCTTTCTTTCTTTCTTTCTTTCTTTCTTCTTTTCTTTCTCTTCTTCTTTCTTTCTTTTTCTTTCTCTTTCTTTCTTCTTTTCTTTCTTTCTTTCTTTCTTTCTTTTTTCTTTCTTTCTTTCTTTCTTTTTCTTTCTTTCTTTCTTTCTTTCTTTTTCTTTCTTTCTTTCTTTCTTCTTCTTTCTTTTTCTTTCTTTCTTCTTTCTTTTCTTTCTTTCTTTGTCTCTTTTCTTTTCTTTCTTTCTTCTTTTTTTTCTTTTTTCCTTTCTATCTTTCTTTCTTCTTTCTTTCTTTCTTTTCTTCATCCCTTTCTTCTTCTTTTTTTCCTTTTTTCTTTTTTTTTCTTTTTCTTTCTTTCTTTCTTTCCATCCCTTCTTTCTTCTTTCTTTTCTTTTTTCTTTTTCTTTCTTTCTTCTTTCTTTTTTCCTTCCTTCCTTCTTTTTTCTTTTATTCCTTTCTTCTTTCTTTTTTCTTTCTTTCTTCTTTCTCTCCTTCCTTCCTTCCTTCCTTCCTTCCTTCCTTCCTTCCTTTCTTTCTTCTTTCTCTCTTTCTTTCTTTCTTTCTTTCTCTTTCTTCCTTCCTTCTTTTTTCTTTCTTTTTCTTTCTTCTTTCTTTCTTTCTTTCTTTCTTTCTTTTCTTTCTTTCTTTCTTTCTTTCTTTCTTTCCTTTCTTTCTTTTCTTTCTTTTTCTTTCTTTTCTTTCTTTCTTTCTTTCTTTCTTTTTCTTCTTTCTTTCTTTCTTTCTTTCTTTTCTTTCTTTCTTTCTTTCTTTCTCTTCCTTCCTTCCTTCCTTTCTTTTTCTTTCTTTCTTTCTTTCTTCTCTTTCTTTCTTTTCTTTTTTCTTTTCTTTCTTTCTTTCTTTCTTTCTTTCTTTCTTTTTTTCTTTCTTCTCTTTCTTCTTTCTTTTCTTCTTTCTTTTTCTTTCTTTCTTCTTTCTTTTCTTTCTTCTTTGTTCCTTCCTTTCTTTCTTTCTTTCTTTTCTTTTTTCTTTTTCTTTCTTTCTTTCTTCTTTCTTTCTTTCTTTCCATCCCTTTCTTTCTTCTTTCTTTTTCTTTTTTCTTTTCTTTCTTTCTTCTTTCTTTTTCCTTCTTCCTTCTTTTTCTTTTATTCCTTTCTTCTTTTCTTTTCTTTCTTTCTTCATTCTCTTTTTTCTTTCCTTTCCTTCCTTCCTTCCTTCCTTCCTTCTTCCTTTCTTTCTTTCTTTCTTTTCTTTCTTTTTCTTTCTTTCTTTCTTTTTCTTTTCTTTCTCTTCCTTCCTTCCTTCCTTTCTTTTCTTTCTTTTTCTTTCTTTTTCTTCTTTCTTCTTTCTGTCTTCTCTTTCTTCTTTCTTTCTTTTCTTCTTTCTTTCTTCTTCTTTCTTCTTTTTTCTTTCTTTCTTCTTTCTTTTCTTCTTTCTTGTTCTCTTCCTTCTTTCTTTCTTTCTTTTTTCTTTTTCTTTCTTTTTCTTTCTTTCTTTCTTTCTTTCCATCTCCTTTCTTTCTTCTTTCTTTTTCTTTTTTTCTTTTCTTTCTTTCTTTCTTTCTTCTTTCTTTTTTCCTTCCTTCCTTCTTTTTTCTTTTATTCCTTTCTTCTTTCTTTTCTTTCTTTCTTCATTCTCTTCCTTCTTCCTTCCTTCCTTCCTTCCTTCCTTCCTTCCTTTCTTTCTTTCTTTCTTCTTTCTTTTCTTTCTTTCTTTCTTCCTTCTTCCTTCCTTCCTTCCTTCCTTCCTTTCTTTTTCTTTCTTTTTCTTTCTTTCTTCTTTCTTTCTTTCCTTTCTTTCTTTCTTTCTTCTTCTTTCTTTCTTCTTTCTTTTTCTTTCTTTCTTTCTTTTCTTTCTTTCTTTCTTTCTTTCTTTTTCTTTCTTTCTTTTTTTCTTTCTTTCTTTCTCTTTCTCTTCTTCCTTCCTTCCTTCTTTTCTTCTTTCTTTCTTTCTTTCTTTCTTTCTTTCTCTCTTTCTTTCTTTATTTTTTCTTTTCTCTCTTTTTCTTTTCTTTCTTTCTTTCTTTCTTTCTTTCTTCTTTCTTCTTTCTTTCTTCTTTCTTTCTTTCTTTCTTTCTTTCTTTCTTTCTTTCTTTCTTTCTTTCTTTCTTTCTTTCTTTCTTTCTTTCTTTCTTTCTCTTTTTCTCTTTTTTTTTTTCTTTCTTTCTTTCTTTCTTCTTTCTTCTTTCTTTCTTTCTTTCTTTCTTTCTTCTTTCTTTTTCTTCTTTCTTCTTTCTTTTCTTTCTTTCTTTTCTCTTCCTTTCTTTCTTTCTTTCTTTTTTTCTTTTTCTTTCTTTCTTCTTTCTTTCTTTCTTTTCTTTCCATCCTTTCTTCTTTCTTCTTTCTTTTTCTTTTTTCTTTCTTTCTTTCTTCTTTCTTTTTCCTTCCTTCCTTCTTTTTTCTTTTATTCCTTTCTTCTTTCTTTTCTTTCTTTCTTCATTCTCTTCCTTCTTCCTTCCTTCCTTCCTTCCTTCCTTCCTTCCTTCCTTCCTTTCTTTCTTTCTTTCTTTCTTTCTTTCTTCTTTATTTTTCTTTCTTTCTCTTCCTTCCTTCCTTCCTTTCTTTTTCTTCTTTTTCTTTCTTCTTTCTTTCTTTCTTTCTTTTCTTTCTTTCTTTGTTCTCTTCCTTCTTTCTTTCTTTCTTTTTTCTTTTTCTTTCTTTCTTCTTTCTTTCTTTCTTTCTTTTCTTTCTTTCTTTGTTCTCTTCCTTCTTTCTTTCTTTCTTTTTTCTTTTTCTTTCTTTCTTCTTTCTTTCTTTCTTTCTTTCTTCTTTCTTTTTCTTTTTTCTTTTCTTTCTTTCTTTCTTCTTTCTTTTTTCCTTCCTTCCTTCTTTTTTCTTTTATTCCTTTCTTCTTTCTTTTCTTTCTTTCTTCATTCTCTTCCTTCTTCCTTCCTTCCTTCCTTCCTTCCTTCCTTCCTTCCTTCCTTCCTTCCTTCCTTTCTTTCTTTCTTTCTTTCTTTCTTTTTTCTTTCTTTCTTTCTTTCTTTCTTTTTCTTTCTTTCTTCTTCTCTTTCTTTCTTTTCTCTTTCTTTCTTTCTTTCTTTCTTTTCTTCTTTCTCCACAAATCTAGGGTAAGCCATTTGCTTTTGGAGTTCCTATAATTCACCATCTACTGCATTCCCCACCTACTAGTTTGGTGACCAACAATTTCTTTTTCACTAATTAACTACAACTCATTGATTTTATCACATTACAGTTGCATCGGCTGCCTAGTAATGGATATTCTGCTGTGCATTCATGTTGGTCTAATCTAGTGAGAATCTAAAAATTCATTATGAGCACTTGCTACTCTACTTTTTGCAAAATGATCTTTAGGAATATCTACTTGAAGGAATATAGTGAGTATTCAGTGCAGACCTTCAAGACTGGAAGTTGGGTGAATTAATTTGATTTAATCTCTGCATTGTCAGTGTTCATGACTTTAACTTGCAACAAGATAAGGATATCACCAGCAATTATAATAACAACAGGTGGACTCATAGGGTTTAAGTGATTCCTCAAAGCACATGATTGTCTAGTAGAATGGTGCTATGACTAGTCTTCTGACCATTATTTGATTTGTCCTACTGTATCAAAGTACTTCCAATTAAGTGATGGAGTGTTAGGATCTAAATTAGTGTATCTAAGAAGAAATGTTTTTGGTCCATTGGAATGAGCCTTTAAAAGAGCATACCTTTTCCTATATCAGAAAGAAGGTGCCTAAAACCAAAGAGCTGGAGAAATAGTAATGGGGTTAAAGTGCTTGCCAATCCCCAATAAATCATGTGCTACCTAAAAGCACCACTAGGGATCATTCCTGAGCACAAACTCAGGAATAGCTCCAGAGCTTCATCGAATGTGATTGATACCCAAAATAAAACTAAGAAACAAACAAACAAAACCAACAAGAAACAGAGAGTTGGAGGAAAGTTGGGCCAAGGAACCCTGAAAGTTGGTTAACCACACGCAACTCCACTCTACTTCTCCAGTAATGAACTGACTTCTGTCCACAGTTCCTAACTGAGACTGACTAATCTGAACTCAACAAGCATCTCCTCAATGCACTCTGGATCTTTGTCAGAAGGGAGAAGGGAGCATAACCCAAATGTCTCCATGGACAAGTAGTTTGGAGAAAGATGCTTCCAATTTTTCCTGGTATGTGATCCAAGAAAAGGGTCCTATGTCCTATGAAAAAGAAAGATGTTTCCAGGAGCAGGCCAGCAGGCCAAGTGAAATAGAGGGATTTGATCAAAGCCCTAGGTTTTCCTGGCCCAAAGGAAAACCATGCTCCAGAAGATGGAAAGCAAAAAGGAAAACTCATGTTGACAGACTGAATGAAAAGGTTTATACATAAATGTGGAGAAAAGAAGGTTCTGCTTTTTCAGCTCTGAACCAGAGTAATGATGTAACCAGCATAAGTGAGACATAGTGGCCTGGCAAACATGCCAAGAATGTGGGCTGCAGGGGCCTGGGTTATTCTAGGTTGCCATGGTTTTTAGCCAAATGTAATAGAGCCAGCCAGGGAAGGCAGACGGCTACAGCCTCAAGGATGGTCACAGGATTCTGAGGACCAGGACAAAAGAGTTGTTCATTCCTTGCTCTGCTGCTGGGTAGAGCCAGCAGTAGAGTGTGGCATTTATAACAGCTGGAAGCAGACAAGAGTTCAAATCCTGGCTTGAGCCTCAATGTACTGCTCTGTGCTTTATAAACTTAAGCTGAAGGCTTACCAACAGATATTCAGATGGACAAATCATGGTGAGAGTACAAGATGTGGCTAGTGGGGGATGCCAATATGTGGTAATAGCTGGGTCTTCACCTGATCCTTTTTAAAAAGTATCATGTACATTGGGGGCTGGTAGGATTGCACAGCAGGTAAGTTGCTCACCTAGGTTCAATCTCCAACACTCCAAATTGTTCCCTGAGCAGCAACAGGAGTTAATTTTGACTATAGAGCAAAGAATAAGCTCTGAGGAGCCAATGAGATAGTACAGTAGAGTGGGTAGAGTGCTTGCCTTATACACAGTCAACCTGGATTTGATCTCTGGCTTTCCATACAGTTCCCTCAGGACCATCAGGAATGAATGCTTCCTGAGTGTAGAGCCAGGAGTAATTTTTGAGCTCCACCAAGTGTGGCCCCCAAAACAAACAGAAAAAGAAAAGTCCTAAGGATTGTTCCGTGTGCACCAATGCCCTCAAAATTGTATACATGGTCATAAACAGAGACTTGAGTGAGCAATGGAGATTGAAGAAAGGACTAAAAAGAGTGGCTGACCCATTAGCAACTAGGAAGAGAGATGGAATATTGTGAATACTTTCACAAAGGAGCATTTTGTTTGTGTTAGACTAGACTGGGTTGTGAAATTTCTAATTTCTGAACTACCCCAAGAATTGGGTGGTGGGGGACATGAGGAGATATGGAGCTGCTGGGAGTGAACTCTGAATACAGAGTTAGGAATAAACCCTGAGCACTGCTGGGTATGGGTCAAACAATATCAATAACAAAATAAAACATAACAATCATTTAAAAAGAATTTGTTAGTGATCATAGGTATAGGACAGTAGTTAAGTTATTTGTTTTGCAAGCAACTGATTCAGGATTCAATCTTTGGCATCACAGGATCCCCAGCATATATCAGGTACAGCCCTAGAGGCCTCCAAGCCAGGGAGGTACAGGAAATTTGCAGCATCACAACATCAGGCCCTCGCATTGAATCACTAGCCCAGTTGTTAGAGAATTGCCAAAAGGCACCCCAGGCTTTCAGAACACTGTTCAGGAAATCCATACCCCCCAATAGCACCCCAGAAAGTGCTGGATCACTAACCATATGATCTAGAACAAGTCACAAACTTCCTCAGACTGCATCTTCCTTTCAATCATAAAGTGGGTATCATAATAGTAGCAGCTCCCAAAGGTCATAATGAAGATGGAGTCAGGTCACTCATAAAGTGCTCAGAAAAGAAGAGCAGAGTCAGTGTGGGTCCCCAGAAATAGCTGTGCCAGCTCACTTCATCCCCACCCCAAAGGTCCCCTTTGATAATTATCACCCTTGACAGAGGAGATTCTTCGGCCTCCATATGCACACAGGAGCATATGAAAAGTCACTTATTCCTCACAACAGGAATCAGACTGAAGTGTTTTCTTAGGAGCTGCCTCAGCACCTGGCAACACGCGGTAAAGAACTTTCCATGTGTCAGTCTCCAGCAACTCAGGCATCAGTGACTCCGTCTCTGGGGCCATGCTCGGGCTCATGACTTGGCTAATTCCTTCTCATTTCCTGCTTCTCTCTGCCGGATGGGCACTGTTCCCCACTCCTGTGGCTGCCTCTCCCCCATTACAGCCACCTCTAATGGGGTCCCCTTTATTTTTTTGACTTTCAGCTTGTAGAATCCACTCTTGGGGGTGTTCTGAGAGCAGGGTATTGAACCCATGGCTTCCCAAATGCTAAGCATAAACTGATTTCTCACTTTTCAATTTTTCTAAATCATACTGACTAAGGTGCTGTGGGTTTAACAGATTTTTCTCAAGAATTAAAAATAAGAATGAAAGGATAAGAACTGGGAAACATCTGAGAACCTTCATATGTGCTGTTAGCTCATTTTTTGAGGTTAGTGGGTGTAAAATAAAAATACACGAGTGATGAGATCGCCCCAGCCACCATGTTTCTAACCCCTTAGGTGGATGGGTCTGAGAAAGTAGAGTAGCAGCAGAGAAATAATACCAGCAGTCAAAAAAAAAGATGAAAAGTGGCCTTTGCAGCCTTTCTGCTTTGCTAGAGCCAAAAGCCAGAACTTTCTTTTTTTCAAACCAACTCCCAATACTACGAGGGGGAAGGTTGAGAGAAACACGAAAGTAACTATGCAGTGAGCTTTTACATATCAAGGAAGAGGTTACCAGGAAGAAATTGGGGGAACACCTTTGTTTAGGATTGTAGCTAGTCTCACCTTAAAAGTGGAGGGCAAGGGGTGGAGGGATTGCACCCTTCTTCCCCCTTCTCAATTTCCTAGACTACATTTCTCTGATTCCCTCTGCCATGGCCACACCATAACCCAGGCAAGTGGCAACATTTCAGGCAAAATACAACCTTCAGAAATGGTTTGGTTATCAAGGTGCTTGCACTGTTCTTTTCTTTTCTTTTCTTTAAAAACAAAACAAAACAATACGCTACTTTATTTTATTTATGGTTACAGGTTGTTTATAATATATTTTTTCACAAATAAAAGTTGTTCATGTTTGAGTTTCAATAGTCATGCAATGTACAACACCCTTCACAAGTTACACTTTTTTTTTTAATGAAGTATCTCTTAAAAACTGGGAGATTTTGTGGAAAAAATATTTCTAGCTGCTGCTGGATATTAAAAAAAATAAAAGCCCTGACAATGTTGAACATCCTTTCCTGAAGTTGATAAAGTCAGCACCATGCCCCATTCCTCTACAGAGAGGGGATGTGCCACTTGAGGGCCTTACTAGTTTTTGCCCTCCACAAAGTCACCCACAGAGAGTGACTTCACTTGCTTTTTTTCTTGCCTGTAGGAATTGGCAATCAATTCAATAAGGGGAAATCAGATGTTCTCAGAATGTACCTTAGAATTTTTCTCTCCACTCAGATAGCACCAGTGTCTGATTTCCATGGTCTGATCACCAGACCAGCAGGATTAGTAAACCACTCTGGGAGTCCAAGATGAAGGGTATGCAGAGCATGCCTGAAGAGATTGGAAAGAAAACACACTCTTAGAAGCAGTCAGAAAAAGTCCTTCCTGAAAGCAGAGTAAAGCCCTGTGAGAAATCTGAGGAGACAGCAAAGGCCTAAAGAAAACTGGGGAAATGGAGGGGTTGTGGAGGGAGGATATTATGAGAGGGGAGGTATCAGGATGATTCCTGAGATGCAACTCATAGTGTTCCCCCCATTTTAGGTGATTCTGGCAAGAAACCTGGCAAAGTCTTTCCAGACTCATGTGGGTGACTCCCCACTCTCTTTTCCTAGGGCAGCACTTTGTGCGAGCACATGCTGAATTTTGTCCTTGCTTTGAAAGTCTAGCCCTCAGGTCTCCTGATGAAGATGACCTCCCAGTCTACAAATTCCTTGGTTTCACTTTCTTCTTGATGGGCCTGGGCTCTGGGCTTTAGTTTGAACTGGTGCTCTTTGTCCTTCTCAACTCTCTCTGCTGACACCTTCTCTCCAAACAGCCAACCTTCATCTAACTGATGACCTTCTTCCCACCTCCATAGGGTCCTATTTATACTTATAAAAATAATTTTTTTATTTTCACTACATAGAAGCCTTGGCTTTTTAATTATATCCTAAAAGAGCAGGCTTTATAAAGGACTCACCTAAAATGATGTAAAAATATACACAAACTTCTCAAAATGTAGTAAGATGTAACTGAAAAATTACTGGCTATTTAGTGTCTGAATATTATAAATATGAAAAATTAAAAATTGTAAAATTTTAGCTTTTTATGCACTTAACTGCAGAAATAGATTAAATCTTATGAACAATTGCTTGGTTTATTTTGAAAATTAAGGTAACAATTCATAAAACTATGTTAAAGGAGTGCAGGCTTTACACTTCTTCAAGTTTATGCTATTACATACCAGATTTACCACAAAGGTGTTAACAGCTCTTTACCCTGGTCCACTGGTCACTCAACTTTTTGCTCTAACATCCCTTCTCTTTTTTGAAAATCTCAGTTATGTTGTCAGAGTTCAAGGGATTGTCTTTGCATTGTTTTATTCTGGTCCTTTGCTTGTTTCTTAATATTTTATACATAAATAAAATCATCAAATGTTTGCTTTTATCTAACTTTTTTTTTGGCTTTTGGACCACACTCTATGGTGCTCAGGGGTTACTCCTAGCTCTGCACCAAGAAATCACTCCTGACAGGCTTGGAGGAACATATAAGATGCCAGGGACTGAATCCAGGTCAGTCATGTGCAAGTAAATGCCCTACCCGCTGTGCTATGACTTCTGTCCCTTTTTCACTTTTTGACTTAGTATAAGCACCTCTAGTTCCATCCAAGTGGTCACCAAAGGCAAGATCTCATTTTTTCCTATTGCTGAGTAGTCAATTATTCTTCACTGGGCATTTCCACTATTTCTTTGTGCCTTTGCTATTATAAATAATGGGACTCAGGAGAGAAGAAAAAATGGAAGACACTGGAGATATAAAGGATATTAAAAGAGCTAAGTTCTAAAAGAGTGAGGAGAAGACAAGGGGTATGTCTCCAGTGTCTTCCATTTTTCCTTCTCTCCTGAGTCCCACCCAGCCACTAATATATCTACATTTTCCCCATCTTTGAGGACAATTTCCCCAGGAACTTCTGTGGAAATGACTGTAAAATGATAACATTCAGGATTTGAAGGAAGGAAGGAGAGAAATCAGTGTGATAAAGAAGGCGAGTTACAGGAAGGTACATTTCTTCAAGCTCAGGGTTTTGGCAGAAAAAAAAAAAAAGAAAGAAACTGCCAGTGGCAAGAGAGTTAGAGGGACAAAAGGTCTGGAGAACAAACAGGGCACCCTTTTACAGCTTGACTGAATTTGGCATCACATTCTTGGGGAGCTGGAGAGGCCCTTTCAGGGTTATACTCTTCTTCAGACCCCATCCAGGTACTTTCCAGCTATCTGGTCTAAGCCAGTGTTTTCCAACGTTTTCAGACCGTGGTCCCCTTCTGACTTTATTTCTTTGCTGGGGCTTCCTCTGCTGCCAATTGGAGCCCCCTTACTCTCAAGCTTTGCCCCTCTATGTTCCTAATTTCCACTTGTGGGCCCCTTGGAAAACACTGGGGTCCCACATAGTGGCATAACACCCCTCTAATTGAGAAACCCTGGTCTAAGGCTTGTCTGCACATTTATTTTCTTCATCCTTTTCACCCCATTACCCAGGATCCCTCAGGCTGGTTTCAGATGTGTCAATACTGGAAACATACAGTCAGGTAGACAGCAATGAGTCATGCTTCCCATCTGTCAGGGACTAGCTAGTGACTCTAGAATAAGTGAAGAGAGATAAGTACAAGAGGAAGTGAAACTGAAGAAGAGAGTTTTAAAGGGGCATTGGGGGAACTGCCATTCCCATTTATAACATAAACCCAGATCTTATCTCTGGCAGGTGATTCTCCACTGAAGTTTTCTTATTGGCTACCATAGATGACAGTATTAAATTCTCTTTTAAGAATATGACAGACGGGACCGGAGAGATAGCACAGTGCTGATGGGTGTGGCCCAAAACAAAACAAAAGAATATGACAGATATCTTAGATATGAGATTCACACACCCTTCCGCATATTGGGGCTGGCTGGTCTGGAGTCATATTCTTGCCCTTCATGGCATTAAATTCATAGGTGACCCTTCCTCATCTGATCAATGGAGAGATTGTAGGCAACTCAAAGGATGAGACCAGATCAGAGGAAAAATACCTTGGTATTAGAATGGTGCTCAGGGGCTGGAGAGATAGCATGGAGGCAGGGCATTTGCTTGCATGCAGAAGGACGGTGGTTTGAATTCCAGCATCCCATATGGTCCCCCGAGCGATTTCTGAGCCTAGAGCCAGGAGTAACCCCTGAGCACTGCCGGGTGTGACCCAAAAAACAAAACAAACAAACAAAAAACAAAACAAAACAAAACAAAAAATAATGGTGCTCAGTACATCAGTTCCTATTGTGCTAATGGTAAAAAAATAAGCTCTTATATGAGCAAATATATTGAATACACTTATTTTTAGCCTGGAAAGACAAGATAATCAGAGAGGAATGTTTTATGTCGGGACAGAGTGGTTCTCACCTGAGGGTTGACTGTAGCTCTTAACAGAATCTATGGTCTGTCTTGAGACATCATCTTTAACTGCCACTGTGGGGAGGGGAGGACCACCAGCACAGGTCACCATGTTAGAAGACACAGTTTTCTAGGTCCATGGATCAACTGTGCCCAGGGAAGAACATTTAGTTTGACCAAAGCTGGTCTCTGTTGTTCCTTCCATAGTATCTAGGATTCACCTGCCATTGGTGAATTAATTCTGCCTTTTCACAAGCTGAGTCTGAGATGTGGTGATTCATTTATAACATGGTGATTGGTCACAGAGGACACCAGTTTAGTGGACATGTTAACTTTTTGTTTTGTTTTGTTTTGTTTTTTGTTTTTGTTTTTGGGCCACACCCGGCGGTGCTCAGGGGTTACTCCTAGCTGTCTGCTCAGAAATAGCTCCTGGCAGGCACGGGGGACCAGATGGGACACTGGGATTCAAATCAACCACCTTTGGTCCTGGATTGGCTGCTTGCAAGGCAAACGCCGCTGTGCTATCTCTCCGGGGCCCACATGTTAACATTCTAAAGGAAGAAAATCATGTTCTAAGTATCCTTGTCAAACAAGAGAAGTTGGTTCCCAAAGCAGAATTAAATCCTTCCTGAGAAAAATAAGAAAGACTCAGGACTCAGGGTTACAAAGACTTGCCCAAGAACAGACATTTAAACATGGCCTGTGGCCAAGTTTGAGGTATTTGAACATGAGTCCAGACTAGGAGATGGGAAAGTTAAGGCAGGGTCAGTCAGCATTCCTAGACTGAGCAAGGCCCTATAAATGGTAGAGCTTTATGTTTTAAAAGAAATATCAGGAAATAATTATAGAAAAACCACATCCAGAGTTGGGGGTGGGGCTGGGGGTAGTTTTGTGAACAGGCGACTGGAGTTGGGGATTCTTAACCTGGAAAAGAGAGGGCCGAGTAGGCCTGGATTGGACCATAAAAAAGGTTATTCCAAAGAGAAAAATGGCCAGCTGTTTCCCATCTCCAAGGAGGAGCAAATTATAGGAAATGGGCTGAGATTGCAGCACAATGGTGGTTATGAAGACTAAAGCATTTCCTAATTGGACCCTGGAACAGACATCAGAGGAAGACAGTTCAATTCCCGTTATTCAAGATTGCTAAAAATAGCCCTACACGCTGACCTGACCAATGGACAGGGCACAGGACGTGAGGACTTCTTGAGCCCTTTGCTTTTCACTTTTTTGTAGAAGTTAATTGACTTAAAAAAAAAAAGTATGTTTTTTTTTTCTATTTGTTTGTATTCCCTACCCCCTTCCCTTCATGGTTATTGATGTTGTGGCAATGATGGGGGAAAGAGCACACACACACACACACACTAGTAGTAGTAGTGCTCACACAATTTTTTGTTTTGTTTTGTTTTGTTTTGGGGCCTCACCTGCTGACGCTCAGGGGTTACTCCTGGCTATGCACTCAGAAATCACTCCTGGCTTGGGGAACCATATGGGACACCGAGGGTTTGAACCGAGGTCCATCCTAGGTTAGCACGTGCAAGGCAGACACCTTACTGCTTGTGCCACCGCTCTGGCCCCTCACACATTTTTAACTGTGGTGCTTTTAGTGAATCACATTCAGGTCACTGCACTTATACAGGGAGCCCCAGCATTCTCAGAAGTCTGTGCCCTTTTAGTAAGTCATGGTGCCTGCACAGCACTCATCAGGATCACACATCAGAGATGTGATGCTCCCTAAGGGTCACAGTCTCTCACACATTACAGATCACAGTCACACTTGATGGCCATGGAGCTTGTTTTTGGATTGAATTGGGGATTGCACCCTAATTTTTAGTGTTTAAACCATACCCATCAACAATGTGGCTGAAGTCTCTTGGCAGTGCCAGGATTACAGACAGCAGAGCCGCCAGGACCTTGTCTGACATATGTAGAAATGAACCCCTCTGGGTTTATCATTTATTTTGCTATGACTTTACAAGGCCCAGCTAATTGGCTGATGAGGATAAATTCAATTGGCTTTCTGCATGGCCTATATAAATAAGCTAGTTTCCTAAATGATCCATTTTATGGATTTTAATTGATTAGATTATTAAATTGACTGGTAGTTTTAGAATCATTTGGAAAGAGCCTATAATTGTATAACATTTGTTTTACTCCCTTGAGATTGGATATGAACCTATAAATTATATTAGGTCTGTGGGTTTTTAGGTCTGCCTTGTATCAGTCATAATGGTTAGTAACTCAGTCCTGGGAACTATTGGATTTTTTAGTGCTGATACCAATACATGCTTTGAAGTTGAACCTGAACCAGTTTTTCAGACCAGAGCAAACAAGGCGAGGAAGTGGTTCCAGGTTTTGAATTTGCCCCAAATGCCTGTTCTTTGCAGAGTGTACTATTGTACTAATGTGAAAGCCAACATCTGATTTGAATGTGGCAGGTTGGGTTGGGGGTAAAGAGTAAAGAAGATGCAATCTTGCTGATTGTGCAGATAAAATTAATATGCCTAGTACTCAGACTTTTCTAGGCATTTATTTCTAACTATTTTTGATCTTACATGCTAAGTGGTAGCAAAAATATAGATTGACTTCACATATGCTGAGTTTTTCATTTTATGTCAGAAAATGTTATTATGCAAATATTCACATTAATGGCACAGTAAACAGTAGTTGGCCTTTTATTATTA